>NC_080666.1:2518736-2644149 GCF_027579445.1 Ammospiza nelsoni
GCCAGAGGAACGGCAGCAGCACGAACCCACCTGGGACACAGGTACATACACCTGGGTTACACCTGGGTTACACCTGGGATACTCCTGGGTTACACCTGGGACAGGTAAATACACCTGGGACAGGTAAATACACCTGGGATACACCTGGGATACACCTGGGACAGGTAAATACACCTGGGTTACACCTGGGATACACCTGGGTTACACCTGGCACAGGTAACACACACACAGGCGCAAGCACCCCACACCCGAACAGGTCACTCAGGGTCACTCAGGGTCACTCATTGGTCACTCAGGGGTCACTCAGGATCACTCAGGGGTCACTCATTGGTCACCCCTGGGTCACTCAGGGTCACTCACCCAGGTAGTATTTGGTTCATTGGTCAGTGATCAGTTGGTCAGTGGTCACTCAGTGGTCACTCAGGGTCACTCAGGGTCACTCAGTGCTCAGTTGGTCACTCAGTGATCACTCATTGGTCACTCAGTGGTCAGTTGGTCAGTGGTCACTCAGTGGTCACTCATGGTCGCTCATGGTCACCCAGGTAGTATTTGGTTCATTGGTCAGTGGTCGGTGGTCACTCAGGGTCACTCAGGGGTCACTCAGGGGTCACTCATTGGTCACCCCTGGGTCACTCAGGGTCACTCACCCAGGTAGTATTTCCGGCACAGCTGCAGCTTCTCCTCGTTGGAAACGCGCTCCAGGTTCATCTGCACCGGTACGGACCAGTATGAACCAGTATGGACCAGTACGGACCAATATGGACCAGTAAAACTCATAGAAACCAGTATAAAACAGCACGGACCAGTATAAACCAGTCTATCGCAGTGCTCCCAGTTCATCCCAGTCCCTCCCAGTATAAACCAGTATCCCACAATCTCATTCCCAGTCCATCCCAGTGCTCCCAGTAACACCTCAGGTCTCTCCCAGTGCATTCCAGTCCATCCCAGTTTACCCCAGTATCGCTCCCAGTTTATCCCAGTCCCTCCCAGTCCCTCCCAGTTTATCCCAGCCCCTCCCAGTCCCTCCCAGTTTATCCCAGTATCGCTCCCAGTTTATCCCAGTCCATCCCAGTCCCTCCCAGTTTATCCCAGTATCGCTCCCAGTTTATCCCAGTCCATCCCAGTCCCTCCCAGTCCCTCCCAGTTTATCCCAGCCCCTCCCAGTCCCTCCCAGTTTATCCCAGTATCGCTCCCAGTTTATCCCAGTCCATCCCAGTCCCTCCCAGTTTATCCCAGTTTATCCCAGTATCGCTCCCAGTCCCTCCCAGTTTCCCCCCGGTTCTCACCGCGGCTCCGGCGCTGCCGCTTCCACTGGAAGCGGAAATCTCGCGAGACTTCGGCGCAGGGATTGAACTGGGCGGGACTGGGAGGGACTGGGACGAACTGGGAGGGACTGGGAGCGCTACTGGGAGCACTGGGACCGAGCTGGGCCTTACTGGGACAAACTGGGACCGAGCTGGGCCTTACTGGGACAAACCGGGACCGAGCTGGGCCTTAATGGGAGAACCGGGAGGTTTCCGCTCGCCACTTCCGCGTCCAAAGCCCCGCCCACTCCGCCGTAACCAATCAGCGCCGCCAGCGCATCCCCCACCGACCAATCAGCACCGCCCATTCCCTCCCGAGCGATCCGCACATCCTCTACCCAGACAACCAATCAGCGCCGCCGGCCCGTCCTTCCCAACCAATCAGAGGAGGGGTGCGCCTGGAACCCGCCTCCAAGACGTCATGGCAGAGCGGGCAAGACCAACGCGGATATGAGGGGGGGCCGGCGGGGGATTTTGGGGCATTTGGGGGGTCCCAGGTGGGAATTTGGGAATTTTGGGGGTCCTGGGTTGGGATTTGGGGGAATTTTGGGGGTCCCAGGTGGGAATTTGGGAATTTTGGGGGTCCTGGGTTGGGATTTGGGGGAATTTTGGGGGTCCCAGGTGGGATTTTGGGAATTTTGGGGGTCCTGGGTTGGGATTTGGGGGAATTTCGGGGGTTCTGGGTTGGATTTGGGAATTTTGGGGGTCCTGGGTTGGGATTTGGGGGAATTTTAGGGGTTCTAGGTTGGGATTTGAGGAAATTTTTAGGATTTTTTTGGGGGATTTTGGCTGAAGTTTGGGAATTTTTGGGGGGGATTTTGGCTGAATTTTGAGAATTTTGGGGGAATTTGGGAGTCCCGGGTCGGAATTTTGGGAATTTGGGAGAAGTTTGGGGGAATTTTGGGGGTTTGGGGGGAATTTTTGGGGGAAATTTTGGAATTTTTGGGGGATTTTGGGGAGGAATTTTGGGGCGGATTTTGGGGGGAAATTTTGGGATTTTTGGGGGGAAATTTTGGGGGAATTTTGGGATTTTTTGGGGATATTTTTGGGATTTTGGGGAGGAATTTTGGTGGGATTTTTTTGGGATTTTTGGGCCCCCACAAACACGAACAGCGCCCCCCATTGGCCGTATCCAAACCTCTCCTTTATTTCACCGCGGGGGTGCCCAAAATTCGGGGAGACCCCAAAATTCCGGGGGGGGTCTCCAAACCTCCCCTCCCCCCCTTTTTGGGCTCCTCCCCCTTTTTTGGGGTCCCCAAATTTTCGGGGTCTCCCCAGTTTTGGGGTCTCAAAGTGCATTTAGGGGGGGTCCCCAATTTTTTAAGGGGGTTCCCCTTAATTTTGGGGGGGGGTTCCCCTTAATTTTGGGGGGGTTCCCCAATTTTCTGGGGGTGTCCCCAATATCAAAGTGCATTTTTGGGGGGGGGGGTCCCCAAATGTTTTGGGCTCTCCCAGGTGTCAAAGTGCATTTTCAGGGGGGGTCCCCCAAATTTTTTGGGGGGTCCCGAGTGCTTGAGGTGGGTGGGGGAGGGGTCCCCAATCTTGGGGGGGTTTCAAAGGGGAGGGGCCCCAAAATTCGGGGTTTTTGGGGGGGTTTTGGGGATTTTTTGGGTTTTTTTTGGGTTTTTTTGGGGTTTTTGGGGTTCCTTGGCTCCGTGCAGGGGGGGGTCCCCCAAATTTCCCCCCCAATTTTTTTGGGGGGGTTTTCATGCACTGGGGGCGGGGCTTAGCCCGGGTGGGCGGGGCTTGACCCGTGTGGGCAGGGCTTCATTCCGGGGGGCGGGGCTACGCCGAGGCCGTGGGAGCTGCGGAAAAAAAGCCCAAAAATCCCAGAAATTCCCCCAAATTTGGGGAAAATTCCGGGTTTTTGCACGAAAATTCGGGATTTTGGGGGCGTTCCAGAGAAAATCCCGAATTTTTCACGAGTTTTCCCAAAAAACCCCGAATTTTCCCCCCCAAAATCCAACAATTTTGCCCTAAACCCCAAATCCCCCCAAATTTTCCCCAGGGTTGTCACAAATTCTCCGCAAAATTCTCCCCAAATTCCCCTCCCCCCAAAAAATAAGATTTGTCAAAATTTCCCCGAAATCGCCCCAAAATTTCCCCCAAAATACAAAAAATACCCAAATTTTGCCCCCAAAAATCCCCAAATTTCCCCCAAAATTCCCCCAAATTCCCAAATTTTCCCAATTTATCCCCAAATTTTCCCTCACAAAATTTCCCAGATTTTCCCAAAATTCCCCAAATTTCCCCAAAAACTCCCCCAAATTCCCAAATTTTTCCCAAAATCCCCCAAATTTTCCCCAATTTTCCCCAAATTTTCCCCAATTCCCCCAGTTTCTCACCCGGGCTTTTCGCTGCCTCGGGGGCGCTGCTGGAAAGGGGGGAGGGGTCAGCGAACCCCAAATTTGGGAAATTCCCCCCAAACTTTGGGTCCAAAATCCCAAATTTGGAGCTTTGGGCTCCCCAAATTTTGGGGATTTTTTTTTTTATTCAATTTTGGGATCCCCAAATTTTGGGTTTTTTTTTGGATTTCGGGGCCCCCAAATTTTGGAGTTTTGGGATCTCAGGGTTCTTAAATTTGGGATGTTTGGGGTTTTGGGTTCCCCAAATTTGGGATGTTTGGGGTTTTTGTTCCCCAAATTTGGGATTTTTTGGGATTTTTGGTTTCCCCAAATTTGGGATTTTTGGGTTCCCCAAATTTGTGATTTTTTGGGGTTTTGGGTTCCCCAAATTTGGGATTTTTTGGGGTTTTTGTTCCCCAAATTTGGGATTTTTTGGGGTCCCCAAATTTGGGATTTTTTGGGATTTTTGGGGTCCCCAAATTTGGGATTTTTTGGGGTTTTGGGTTCCCCAAATTTGGGATTTTTTGGGATTTTTGGGGTCCCCAAATTTGGGATTTTTTGAGGTTTTGGGGTTTTTGGGGTTTTTGGTTTTGGGGTCTCACCTGGGCTCGGCCTTTTTGCACTTGAATTTCTTACCTGGGGAGAGAATTCGGGGTCGGGAGGGGACCCCAAAACTGGGGAGGATTTGGGGGCAATTTGGGGATTCGGGGGAAATTTGGGGATTTTGGGGGATTTAGGGATTTTGGGGGAATTTTTGGGGTTTTTGGGGTGGGGATTTTGGGGGAATTTTGCGGATTTTTGGGGGAATTTTGGGGGTTTTTGGGGTGGGGATTTTGGGATGGGGATTTTTGGGGGATGTTTGGGGAAAATTCTGGGGGTTCTGGGGCTGCTTTTGGGGTTCTGGGGAGGTTTCGGGGCTTTCGGATTTTGGGGATTTTTGGGGCGGCTTTAGAGGAGTTTTTGGGGTCCCGGGGGTTTTTGGGGCCGTTTCTGGGGATTTTTTAGGGTCTCTGGGGAGTTTTCGGGGTGGGGATTTTTGGGGCTTTTGGGTGAGTTTTGGGTTTGGGGTTTTTTGGGGTTCTTGGGAAGGCTCCAGGGAGGATTTTGGGGTCCCGCAGGGGTTTTGGGGGGAATTTTGGGGTTTTGGGGGGAGTTTTGGGAGGGTTCAGGGGATTTTAGGGTCCAGGACTTTGGGGGCTTTGGGGCAATTTTGGTGGGGTTTTGGGGTCAGGATTTTTGGGGGTTTTGGGACAGTTTTGGGGGATTTCTTAGGGTCCCAGGGGAGGATTTTGGGGTGCTGGGGGGGGTTTTGGGGTTCGGGATTTTGGGGGATTTTGGGGTTTTTGGGGTTTGGGATTTTGGGGGATTTTGGGGTTTTTGGGGTTTGGGAGTTTTGGGGTGGGGATTTTTGGGGATTTTGGGGTGACTCACTGAGGGCGATCAGCACCCCCAGCACGAACATGACGATGCTCAGGATCAGCCCCGCCAGCCGCAGCGATTCGTAATCTGGGCACCCCCAAAAAGCCCCGAAATCAACCCAAAACCGCCCTCAGCACCCCCAGAAATGAAATCCCCGCCACAAAAAAACCCCGGGGACCCCAAAACCCCAAAAATTCACCCCAAAAAACCCCAAATTTAC
This sequence comes from Ammospiza nelsoni, assembly GCF_027579445.1. Taxonomy (NCBI): domain Eukaryota; kingdom Metazoa; phylum Chordata; class Aves; order Passeriformes; family Passerellidae; genus Ammospiza; species Ammospiza nelsoni. The sequence continues at coordinate 2,524,025 of NC_080666.1, forward strand.
CAAAACCCTCCAAAAAAATCAACATAAAATCACCCCAAAAGCCCCAAATTCACCCCAAAATCACCCAAGGGAGCCCAAAAATGAAATTCCCACCCCCCAAAACCCCCGGGGAACCCAAAAGTCAAAAAATTCACCCCAAAAATCACCTAAAAAACCTCAAAATGCACCAAAATCATCCAAAAATCAACATAAAATCACAAAAAAGCCCCAAAATCAACCCAAAATCGACCCAAATACCCCCAAAATGAAATTTCTGCCCCCCAAAACCCCTGGGAACCCCAAAACCACCAAAAAATGAACCCAACCCAGCCCAAAATGAATCCAAAACCCCAAAAATGAACCCAAAATCCCCCCCAGACCCCAAAACCAACTCCAAACCCTCCAAAAATGAACCCTAAACAAGCCCAAATCACCCCAAAATCAGCGAAGAACCCCCAGATTCTGCCCAAATCACCCCAAAATTCCTCCCAGGACCCTCCAAACCCTCCCAGAACCCCCGAAATGTTCCCCAAATCCCCCCCAAATTCTCCAAAATCCCCCAAAAATCCACTCCAAATTCCCCTGGATCCCCCCAAAGCCCAAATTTCCCCAAATCCCCCAAACTTCCCCCCCAAAAAAATCTCCCAAAATTCCCCATTCTCAGTTTTCCCCCAAATCCCCTGAAAATCCCCCAAAATTCCCCCCAAAATCCCCAAATTTCACCTAAAATACCCTAAAAATTCTCCCAAAATCCACAATGCTCACCCCAAAAATCCCAAAAATTTCCCCCAAATTTCCAAAATGCCCAAAAATCCCCCAAATTTGCCCAAATTTGCCCAAATTCCCCCCAGATTCCGTCTCACCGTAGTGAAAAGGCTCCCGGGCCCGCGCAGCCTCTGCAAGGAAAATTCGGAAATTTGGGAAAATTTGGGATTTTTGGGGCAAAAATTGGGATTTGGGGGGGGATTTTTGGGGATTTGGGGTTTTGGGGAGTTCAGGATTTTGGGGGGAAATTGGGATTTTTGGGGGAGTTCAGGAATTTCGGGGTTTTGGGGAATTTGGCGTTCTGGGAATTCACCCTCCGGGGTTTTGGGGGAGTTCGGGATTTTTTGGGGTTTTTTTTTGGGGGGGGGGGAGGGGGAGAGGAATTTGGGATTTTGGGGGGGGGGGGGGGGAAATTCGGGGATTTTTTGGGGGGAGAATTTGCGGGGTTTTGGGGGGAGAATTCGGGGTTTCAGGAATTGGAACCCCATAGAAACCCCACAGGAAACCCAGAGACCCCCCAGAACCCCCCCCCAAACCCCCCAAAACCCACCCGGGACCCCCCAGAACCCCATAGAACCCCATAAACCCCCCCCCCAAAACCCACCGAGATCCCCCCGAACCCACCCGGGACCCCAAAGAACCCACCCGGGACCCCCCCAGAACCCACTGGGACCCCCCGAACCCCATAGAACCCCCCCAGAACCCACTGGAACCCCACAGAACCCCCCAGAACCCACCGGGGACCCCAAAGAACCCCCCAGAACCCAATGGGACCCCCCAGAACCCACCCGGGACCCCCTAAAACCCCCCAGAACCCACCCGGGACCCCACAAAACCCCCCAGAATTTCCACAGACCCCACAGAACCCCATAAACCCCCACAGAACCCACCCGGGACACCCCAAAACCCACCCGGACCCCCCAGAACCCCCCAGGAACCCCAAAACCCCCCAGAACCCAATGGGACCCCCAGAAGACCCCAAATGGCTGTCCTGGCACCCCACAGCACCCACCCTGCACCCCAAATCCTGCACCCCAAATCCTGCAGTGGCACCCACCTGGCACCCACCCGGGAGCCCTCAGCACCCAAACCCTGCATTGGCACCCACCGGTGCCCCAAACCCCTGCGGTGGCACCCCCTGGCACCCCCCGGGCACTCCCTTGGCACCCACCCAGCACCCACCCTGCACCCCAAACCCCTGCACCGGCACCCCCTGGCACCCACCCGTGTCACCCCCGCACCCATCCTGCCCCACCACGCACCCTCTGCAAGCCCTGGCACCCACCCAGCACCCACCTGGCACCCTCGGGAACCCCCAGATCCCTGCGGCGGCACCGCCCGCTGGCACCCACCCTGCCCCACCCTGCGGTGCCCCTGCAGCGCCCACCCGTGCCAGCCCTGGCACCCCAGACCCTGCTCCGGCACCCCTGGCACCCCCTGGCACCCACCCTGCACCCGTCAGCGCCCACCCGTGCCAGCCCTGGCACCCCAGATCCAGCCCTGGCACCCCTGGCACCCCCCTATAGCACCCCCCTGTGCCCCAGACCCTGCACCGGCGCCCCTGGCACCCACCCTGCACCCCCCAGCGCCCCACGGAACCCACCCAGGACCCCACCTGGCACCCCAAAGCCCGCAGGACCCACCTGGCACCCACCCTGCCCCACCCTGCGGTGCCCCTGCAGCGCCCATCCCGCACCCCCTGGCACCCCAAATCCTGCACCGGCACCCACCCAGGACCCGCTGGCACCCCCCAAATGGCTGCTCTGGCACCCCTGGCACCCAACCCCTGCAGCAGCGCCCACCTGTGCCCCCGATCCCTGCACTGGCACCCCTGGCACCCCCAAATCCCCCTCAATGCCCCCCAGGACCCCCTGGCACCCACCCCCTGCACCCACCTGTGCCCCCGATCCCTGCACTGGCACCCCTGGCACCCCCAGATCCCTGCACTGGCACCCCCAGCACCCCTAGCACCCCCAAATCCCCCTCAATGCCCCCCAGGACCCCCTGGCACCCACCTGTGCCCCCGATCCCTGCAGTGGCACCCCTGGCACCCACCCGGGACCCCCCAAAGCCCCCCCGATCCCTGCACTGGCACCCACCAGCACCCCCTGGCACCCCCTGCAGCGCCCACCTGTGCCCCCGATCCCTGCAGTGGCACCGCCAAATGCCCCCCAGGACCCCCCAAAGCCCCCCCGGGACCCCCTGGCACCCATCCTGCACCCCCTGCAGTGCCCACCTGTGCCCCAAATCCCTGCACTGGCACCCCCGGCACCCCCAAATCCCGGCATTGGCACCTCCCAGGACCCCCTGGCACCCCCAAATGCCCCTCAATGCCCCCCCAGGACCCCTCAGTGCCCCACAGGACCCCCTGGCACCCATCCTGCACCCCCTGCAGTGCCCACCTGTGCCCCCGATCCCTGCAGTGCCACCCCCAAATCCCTGCACTGGCACCCCCCAGGACCCCCTGGCACCCTCAAATCCCCCTCAATGCCCCCTCCGTGCCCCTCAGTGCCCCCCAGGACCCCCCAAAGCCCCCCCGGGACCCCCTGGCACCAACCCCCTGCATCCACCTGTGCCCCAAATCCCTGCACTGGCACCCCTGGCACCCCAAATCCCTGCACTGGCACCCCTGGCACCCCAAATCCCTGCATTGGCACCCCCGGCACCCCCAAATCCCCCTCAGTGCCCCCCAGGACCCCCTGGCACCAAGCCCCTGCACCCACCTGTGCCCCAAATCCCTGCACTGGCACCCCTGGCACCCCAAATCCCTGCATTGGCACCCCCCGGCACCCCCAAATCCCCCTCAGTGCCCCCCAGGACCCCCCAAAGCCCCCCCGGGACCCCCCCCCACCTCCCATGGCCGGTTCTGTGGGGGTGGCCATGGCGCCTCCCTTCGGCTCCGCTCGGCTTCGGTTCGGGTCCCGTTCGGGTCCGCTCCGGGTCCGGTTCGGGTCCGCTTCGGGTCCCGCTCGGGTCCGCTTCGGGTCCGCTTCGGGTCCGGTTCGGGGTCTCCCCCCCCCACCGGTTCGGGTTCGGAGCCCTTCGGGTCCGCTCGGAACCGCTCGGAACCGCTCGGCTCCGGCCGCCGCGCTGCGGCAGAAGGGGCGGGGCCAGCGCGGGGAGGCCACGCCCAGCGGGGCGGGGAGCGGCAGAGAGACCCCAAAAAACGGCCCAAAAAAGCACCAAAATGCCCCCAAAATGCCCCGAAAACTGAAAAAAAAATACCTCCAAAATACCCCCAAACTATACCGTAAAATATGCCCCCAAAAATAGTCCCAAAACCGTCCAAAAATACTCCCAAAAATAACGCAAAAATAAAAAAAAAAATTAAAAAATTTAACCCCAAATATTGCACGCAAATAACCGCAAAATGCCCCAAAATGCAAAAAAAATTGAAAAAAAATCCGAAAAAATGCCTCTCAAAAATACCCCAAAATATACCCAAAAAAACTGCCCCCAAGCCACCCCAAAATATCCCCAAAATAAAAAAAAAATCCCCAAAAATACCCCAAAAAATTACTCAAATATACCCCTCAAAACCAACCAAAAATAGCCCCAAAATTAAAAAAAAATCCTAAAAATACTCCAAAAATTACCCAGAAATAACCCCCAAAACCACAAAAAAATACCCCCCAAAATAACCCGAATATTTTAATAAATCCCCAAAAAGATCATAAATATTGCCCAAAAACACCCCCAAAACCACCCTGAAAAAAATAAAAAAATACCCCAAAATAGCCCCCAAAAACACACCCAAAATCAAAAAAATATTTTTAAAATACCCCAAAAATTACCCGAAAATTAACCCCAAAACCACTGAGAAATACTGAAAAAATTCCCCCCAAAAACCCCAAAATGACTCAAAAATACCAGAAAAGGAGCGCCAAAATACCCCAAGAAATGGACAAAACTTTTTAAAACCTCCCCCAAAATCCCCCAAAAATCCCCCCAAAACCACCCAAAGCATATGCCCCAAAAATACACAAAAAATACCCCCCAAAAAATGAAAAAAAATCCCAAAACCCACAAAAAATACCCCAAAGCCACAACAAAAACACCCAAACCGCCCCAAAATACAAAGAAATTATCACAAAATGGCCAAAAAATACCCCAAAAAACGAAAAAACAAATTCCCGAAAAATATCCCCCCAGAATCCCCAAAATCCCTTCAGACCAACTAAACAGTACCCCAAAAATGCCAAAAAATATCCCAAAATCCCCCAAATTCTCTCCAAGCCACCCCAAAACCACCACAAACCCCACCAAAAATACCCCCCAAAATATCCCAAAAAATGACCCCAAAATCCCCAAAAATTCCTCAAATCCACAAAGATTCTCCCAAAATTGCCCCAAAATTTCCCCAAATTTGCCCTAAAATTCCCCAAAATCAAAAAATCCCCCAAAACTCCTCCAAAATTCCCCAAAAATCCAAAAAAATTCCCCAAAATCCCAAAAAGTCCCAAAGAATTCCCAAAATCTCCCCAAAAATTCCCAAAATCTCCCCAAAAATCCCACAAAAATCCCAAAAAGAATCCCCAAAAATTCCCCCAAAATCCCCAAATTTCCCCTAAAATCCCCAAAATTCTCCCAAATTTTCCCCAAAATCCCAAAAATCCCCAAATTTTCCCCTCAGGCAGTGCCAGGAGCCGAACAGGGCCTCCTTTATTGGGGCCGGCTTGGGCCATTTGGGGAGATTTGGGGAATTTGGGGGAAATTTTGGGGGAACTTTTGGGTATTTTGGGGAATTTTGGATTTTTTGGGGATTTTTGGGGTCAGGATTTGGGAATTTTTTTCTTTTTTTGGGATTTTGGGGTCGGGATTTGGGGTTTTGGGGAATTTTTTTATTTCTGGGGTCAGGATTTTGGAGGAGTTTTGGGGTGGAGATTTGGGAATTTGGGGAATTTTGGGGATTCTTGGGTTGAGGATTTGGGAGATTTTGGGGGAATATTTGGGATTTATTTTCATTTTTGGGGTAGGCATTTGGGATTTTGAGCATTTGGGATTTTTGGGGTCAGGATTTGGGGGGAATTTGAAATTTTGGGGATTTTTGTGGAATTTTTGGGGTCAGGATTTGGGGGAATTTTGGGGATTTTCAGGGTCAGGATTTGGGGGAATTTTGGGGATTTTTGGGCTCAGCATTGACGATTTGAGGAATTTCTTTTCATTTTGGGGTTCGGGATTTTGGGGTTTCTGAGGTTTTTTGGGATTTTTGGCTGCAGGAGGCTCCGTGGGGCCAAACCCCAAAATTTCATCTCATGCGCGTGGAGAGACCTGGGCAGGAAAAATTGGAGGAATTTTCAGGAAATTTTGGGAAATTTTGTGGAAATGTGAAAATTTGGGGAATTTGGGGTTTTTGGGGGGGATTTCAGGGTATTTTGGAATGGGATTTTTGGGGAATTTTTTTTGAAATTTTGGGAAAATTTGGGGACATTTGGGAATTTTGGGGGTTTTTGAAGGGAATTTTGTGGTGAATTTGGGGAATTTTGGGATTTTCAAAGAATTTGGGGGGGGATTTGGAAAATTTGGGGTTTTCCAGAAATTTGGGGGGGAATTTGGGAGGAATTTTGAGGAATTTGTGGAATTTTGGGGGCAATTTTGGGAATTTTGAGATTTTCACAGAATTTTGAGGGAATTTTGGGGGGAATTTTGGGAACTTTGGGGATTTTTGAATTTTGAGGAGGATTTTGGGGATATTTCGGAGTTTTGGATTTTGAGGGGAATTTTTGGGGGGAATTTTGTGGGTTTTGGGGTTCGAGGCCCCTCCCCCACTCACGTCTCATCGACTGCCGCAGCGGCCCCTCGGTCTCGTCCGGCTGCCCCGTCCTGAAACCAGCACGGACCGGTATGGACCGGTACGGACCGGTATGGACCAGTACGGACCGGTATGGACCGGTATAAACCAGCACGGACCGGTATGGACCGGTACGGACCGGTATGGACCAGTACGGACCAGTATAAACCAGTACGGACCAGTATGGACCAGCACGGACCAGTATAAACCAGTATGGACCGGCACGGACCAGTATAAACCAGTAAGCCCCTCCCAGTGCCCCCCAGTTCCCCTCCCAGTACAAACCAGTATAAACCAGTCCCATTCCCAGTTCATCCCAGTCCGTCCCAGTTTGGCCCAGTTCCCTCTCCCAGTATAAACCAGTAACTCCCAAACCCATTCCCAGTCTGTCCCAGTTTGTCCCAGTCCCTCCCAGTATAAACCAGTGACCCTCAATCCCCCTTTGAACCTTTCCCAGTTCCTACCAGTCCCTCCCAGTACAAACCAGTATCCCCAATTGCCCTCCCAGTCCCTCCCAGTATAAACCAGTATAAACCAGTATCCCCGGTTACTTTGGCTGTTGGTCAAACTTGCAGCGGCAACGGCGACCTGGGGGGAGAAACTGGGATGGACTGGGGGGAGCTGGAATGGAACTGGTTTATACTGGGAGGCACTGGGAGGGACTGGGAAAGGGCTAAAGGGGGATTGGGGGTCACTGGTTTATACTGGGATAAACTGGGAGGGCACTGGGACCATACTGGGAGGGACTGGGAGGGCACTGGGGGTTACTGGTTTGTACTGGGATGGGGCTTTTGTTACTGGTTTGAGGTTTCGGGTTACTGGGAGGGAACTGGGAGGGACTGGGACAAACTGGGAGGGACTGGGAGGGAACTGGGGGGATTTGGGGTCACTGGTTTATACTGGGAGAGAACTGGTTTATACTGGGAGGGAACTGGTTTATACTGGTTTATACTGGGAGGGACTGGCAGGGAACTGGGGGGTCCCTGCTGGGAATTTTGGGAGAATTTGGGATCAATTTGGGGAAATTTGGGGGGATTTGGGGCAGATTTGGGGAACTTTGGGGGATTTTTGGGGATTTGGGGAATCTTTGGGGAGTTTTGGGGATTTGGGGAATTTTTTTTTTAATTTTTTTGGGATTTTTGGAGATTTTTTTGGGGGATTTTTTGGGAAATTTTGAGGATTTTTGGGGATTTTTTGGGGAGTTTTGGGGGGTATTTGGGGAGATTTTGGGGAATTTTTTGGGGATTTTTTGGGGAGTTTTGGGGATTTTGGGGGAATTTTTGGGGGATTTTTGGAGGGATTTTTTTGGGAGTTTTGGGGAAGTTTTGGGGAATTTTTGGGGATTTGGGGGGATTTTGGGGGATATTTTGTGGATGCTTTTGGGGGTAATTTTGGGGTATTTTGGGATAATTTTTGGAGGGTTTTGGTCACTCACTGAGGATGAGGAGGACCCCGAGCACGAAGAAGATTTTGGGGATAATTTTGGGATTTTTGGGATGTTTTGGATTAATTTTTGGGATATTTTGGGATATTTTTTGGGATAATTTTGGGATAATTTTGGGGATAATTTTGGGATATTTTGGGCTAATTTCGGGAGGAGTTTTTTGGGATATTCTGGAGATATTTTTTGGGGGTAATTCTGGGGTATTTTGGGGATATTTTGGGACATTTTTGGTCACTCACTGAGGATGAGAAGCACCCCAAGCACGAAGAAGATCCCAGCCACAATGAGACCCCCGAGGCGCAGAGACTCGTAATCTGGGGTGGGACAGGTGAGACCCAAAACCAGCCCCAAACACCCCCAAAACAGCCCCAAAACCACCCCAAAAACCACAGCTGGAACCCAAAACCACACCTGGGACAGGTGAGACCCAAAAACCAGCCCCAAACACCCCCAAAACAGCCCCAAAACCACAGCTGGAACCCAAAACCACACCTGGGACAGGTGAGACCCAAAAAACAGCCCCAAACACCCCCAAAACAGCCCCAAAACCACCCCAAAAACCACAGCTGGAACCCCAAAACCACACCTGGGACAGGTGAGAGCCCAAAACCACCAAAACCACCCCAAAAATGCCCCCAAACCACTGCAAAACAACCAAACCTACGCCTGGGCACACCTGGGACACACCTGGGCACACCTGGGGGTATCTGGGGCACACCTGGGACACACCTGGGCACATCTGGGGGTATGTGGGCACACCTGGGCACACATGTGGGTACCTGAACCCACTCTGGGCACACCTGGGCACACTTGGGCACAGCTGGGCACACCTGGGATACACCTGGGCACACCTGGGACACACCTGGGCACATTTGGGGCACAGCTGGGCACACCTGAGGGTATCTGGGGGCATTTGGGGCACACCTGAGGCACATCTGGGATACACCTGGGGGTACCTGAACCCACTCTGGGCACACCTGGGCACACCTCAGCACAGCTGGGATACACCTGGGCACACGTGGGGCACACCTGGGCAAACCTGGGCACACTCACCATAGTTGAACCGGTCCCACTCCGACTTCACCGGCTCTGCAAGGGGCGGAGCTCAGTCAGTGACGTCACCGATGACGTCACCACGCCCCTCGATGACGTCACCGCCCCCAGGCTCACCTGTCCCAGCCGCGCTCGGCGCCATCGCAGCCGCACCTGCACGGGGGAGAGGATTTCCCACAATTTTCCCATTTTCCTCAAAATTTTTCCCATTTTTCACCCAATTTCCCCCCATTTTTCCCATTTGCCCCCAATTTTTCCCAATTTTCCACAAGTTTTTGCCAAGTTTTTCCCCATTCTCCCCAATTTTCTCCCATTTCTTTTCCAATTTCTCCCCAATTTTCTCCATTTCCCTCCAATTTTTTCCCATTTTTCCCCAGTTTTCCCCCTTTCCCTCATTTTTTCCTCAATTGCCCCCCAAATTGTTCCCATTTTTCCCAACTTTTCCCATTTTCCCCCCATTTCTCCCAAGTTCTTCCCAATTTTTCGCCATTTTCTACAATTTCCCCATTTTTTCCACCTCACTTTTTCCTACAGAACCCCCCAAATTTCCCAATTCTTTTCCCAATTTTCCTGGGGGTTTTTGGCCTTTTTGGGGAAATTTTGGGGGGAAATTTGGGGAAGATTGGGAAAAATTGGGGGAAAATCGGGAAACTTGGGGAAATTTGAAGGAAATTCGGGAAAAAATTGGACATAGAGAGGAAAATTGGGAAAACCCAGGGGGAAAAAAGGGAAATAATGAGGGAAATTCATTTAAAAATGGAAATAAAATGGGGGAAATTTGAGAAAATGGGAAAAATTCCAAGCAAAAAGGGAAAAATTGGGGGAAATTCATGGAAAAAGGGGAAAAAGGGAAAAAAACTCAAGAATAAAGGAAAATTGGGGGGAATTGGGGAAAATCCAGAAAAAAAAGCGAAAACTTGAGGGAAATTAATGGAAAAGGAGAAAAAAGGGAATAAAAGGAAAAAAAATCCAAGAATAAAGGGAAAATTTGGGGAAAATGAATGAAAAAAGGATAAATTGGGGAAAATGGAAGGAAAATGGAAAATTGAGAAAAATCCAAGAAAAAATCTAGGGGAAAATCCAAGAAAAACGCGGAAAGCTGGGAAAAATACCAGAAAAAAGGGGAAACATTGGGGAAAATTGGGAAAAATCCAAAAATAAAAGGTAAAAAAATGGGGGAAATGGGAAAAAATTGGAAAAAATGGCAATAATTGGGAAAAATCCAAGAAAAAAAAAGGAAATTGGGGGAAAAATCCAAGAAAAATGGGAAGAAAATGGGGAAAATTTTGGAAAAAATGGAATAATTGGGAAAAATCCAAGAAAAAAATGGGAAAATTGGGAACATTTGGGGAAAAATAGCGAAAAAATAATAAATCGGAGGAAATACAAGAGGAAAAAGGAAAATTGGGGAAAATCCAAGAAAAAGTGCAAGAAAAAAGGGGGAAATTGGGGAAAATCCAAGAAAATGGGAACATTGGGAGAAATTTTGGAAAAATCCCAGAAAAATTGGTGAAAATCCAAGAAAAAAATGGGGAAAAAATGGGGAAATTGGGGAAATCCAAGAAAAGGGAAAATTGGGGAAAAATTGAAAAAAAGAAAAAAAAAAGGGGGGAAATCCAAGGAAAAAATGGGGGGAAAAGAGGAAAAATGGGGGGAAATCCAGGCCTGGACCAGTTTAAACTGGGACAAACTGGGAGGGAACTGGGACAAACTGGTGGAGCCTGTCAGGGGTTACTGGGAGGACGAACTGGGTCTCACTGGGAGCTACTGGGAGTTACTGGGAGCTACTGGTGGAGCCCCTGGGGGTTACTGGTGTTACTGGGAGGACAAACTGGGAGTTACTGGGGGTCACTGGGAGCTACTGGGGGACAAACTGGGGTTTGCTGGGACTTACTGGGAGCAACTGGGAGTCACTGGGAGTCACTGGTGGAGTCCCTCGGGGGTCACTGGTGTTACTGGGGGACAAACTGGGAGTCACTGGGAGCTTCTAGAACTTACTGGGAGTTACTGGGAGCAACTGGTGTTACTGGGAGGACAAACTGGGAGGTACTGGGGGACAAACTGGGGGTTACTGGGAGTTACTGGGACAAACTGGGAGTCACTGGGGGACAAACTGGGAGTCACTGGGAGTTACTGGTGGAGCCCCTCAGGTGTTACTGGGAGTTACAGGTGGAGGCCCTGAGGGGTTACTGGGAGGGTCACTGGGGGTCACTGGGAGGGTCACTGGTATTTACTGGGAGCAACTGGGGCTTACTGGGTGCGGCCCCTTCCCCCCAAGGTCACCCCGAGGTCGGGGGGGGGACCCGACCCTGCCCCCCCCAGTCCCTCCCAGTTTATCCCAGTCCCTCCCAGTGCCCCCCAGTGGGTCCCAGTTTGCCCCAGTGGGTCCCAGTTTGCCCCAGTTTGCCCCAGTTTGTCCCAGTACCTGCCCGGCCTCTCCGGCTGCCCCCGCGCGGCTCCGGCACGGCCGGGGCTATTTATAGGTGGTGACGTCATCGGGGTGGGCACAGGCCACGCCCCCTCCCAGTCACACCAGTATGGGACTGGGGAGGATCCCAGGCCACGCCCCCTCCCAGTAACAGACCAGTTACAGACCAGTTACACCAGTAACACCAGTTACACCAGTACGGGACCAGTTACACACCAGTTACAGTCCAGTTACAAACCAGTTACACCAGTTACAGACCAGTAACAGACCAGTAACAGACCAGTTACACCAGTTACAGACCAGTTACACACCAGTTACATATCAGTTACACCAGTTACAGACCAGTTACACCAGTAAAGGACCAGTACCGGACTGGGAACCCCCCCAGTCCCTCCCAGTACTCCCAGTAACAAAGTGCGCTCTGTCCCAGTGACCCCAGTGCCCTCCCAGTGACCCCAGTGACCTCCCAGTGACCCCAGTGACCTCCCAGTTACAGCTCCAGTCCCTCCCAGTTACAGCTCCCAGTAACTCCCAGTTACAGCTCCAGTCCCTCCCAGTTACAGCTCCCAGTAACTCCCAGTCCCTCCCAGTATAACCCAGTTCCTCCCAGTGCTCCCAGTAACAAAGACCGCTCTGTCCCAGCGACCCCCAGTCCCTCCCAGTTCCATCTCCCAGTCCCTCCCAGTCTCTGCCAGTTCCCTCCCAGTAACCCCCCCCAGTGCTCCCAGTAACAGGGTCCCCTCTGTCGCAGTCCCTCCCAGACTCTTCCAGTCCCTCCCAGTCCATCCCAGTTCCCTCCCAGTAACTCCCCCCAGTCCCTCCCAGTGCTCCCAGTAACAAAGTGCACTCTTTCCCAGTGACCCCCAGTCCCTCCCAGACTCTTCCAGTCCCTCCCAGTCCATCCCAGTTACCTCCCCCAGTCCCCCCAGTAACAAAGCCCCTCAGTCCCAGTGACCCCCAGTGCCCCCAGTCCCTCCCAGTACAGAGCCCCTTTGTCCCAGTGCTCCCAGTAACAGGGTCCCCTCTGTCCCAGTTTGCCCCAGTCCCTCAGTTCCCGCCCCCGCCGCCTCCCATTGGCTGACGCTCCCGCCCGTCACTTCCTGCAACCAATCAGCGCCAGGGAATAGGACTTTGGGGCGGGGCCTGGAGTCGGCGCCATTTTAGATACGTTTAGCCTACATCTCCCATCATCCCCCGTGCCCCATAGATCCCCGTTATAGCCGCGCCTCCAACTCCCATCATGCCCCGCGACCCATAGAGCCCCGTCATACCCGCGCCTACACCTCCCGTCATCCCCCGCGCTCCATAGATACCTATTATACCCGCGCATACAACCCCCATCATCCCCTGCGCTCCATAGGCTCCCGTTATACCCGCGCCTTCAACTCCCATCACCCCCCGCGCTTCATAGAGCCCATTATACCCGCGCATACAATTCCCATCATCCCCCGCGCCCCACAGATCGTCATTAATTCCCTCCCACACCCTACAACCCCCCCCCCCAAAACAATGAAAAAACCCCAAATTTATTTGACCACCAACACTCAGACACCTCCGAGCTCCCAAACCCTTTAATATTTACAATTTCCTCCTGTTTAACCCCTCCCTTCCACGCCGTTCAGCTCAGCATGTTTGACTGAGCTCCATCTGCTCCATGGAGGTTTTTGGGGGGATTTTGGGTTTTTGGGGTTCCTCAGAGCAGGGCCCGGCCCCGCTGGGTGAGCAGGACCCCGAATCTCCGTTTCAGGGCCAGGCGGTGCCGCGAGAATTTGTCATCGGGGGAGAAGCGGGCGGGGTGGGCCGAGCGTGTGGGGAGCCCGGCCGGGGACACTTTCTGAGGGGAAAATTTCACAAAATCCCAAAATATTGTACAAAATCGTATAAATTACCCGAAATCCCCCCTCAGGACAGCCAAAATCCGCCGAAATCCCCCCAGATTCCCTTCAGAATCCTTAGAATTCCCCCCAGGTTCCTCTCCTCAGGACACCCGAAATTTCCCGCCAAATTCCCCCCTCAGGACACCCCAAAATTCCTCCAAGATCCCAAAACTGCCACCCCAGGACACTCAAAATCCCACAAATTCCTCCCAAAATGCCCTAAATTCCCCCCAAATCATCCAAATTCCCTCTCAGAACACCCAAAATCCCCAAAAATGCCCCAAATTTCCCCCTCAAGACACCCAAAATCCTCCAAATCCCCCCAAAATCCCTCAAACTCCTCTCAAAATCCCCCAAATTCCCCCTCAGGACATCAAAAATCCTCCAACATTCCCCAGATTCTCTCCAAATTCCTCCAAAATACCCCAAATTCCCCCTCAGGATCCCCTAAATTGCCCCAAAATCCACAAAGTGCTCCTCAGGACACCCCAAATGCCCCAAATTCCTCCAAAATCCACCAAATTTCCCCAATTATCCCCTCAGGAAACCAAAATTCCCCCAAATTCCTCCCTCAGGAAACCAAAATTCCACCCAAATTCTCCGAAATCTTCCAAATTCCCCCAAAATTCCCTCTCAGAACACCCCAAATCCCCTCAAAATCTTCCAAATTCCTCCCCAAATCCCCAAAAATTCCCCTTCAGGACACCCAATTTACCCCAAAATCCCCCAAATTCCCCTCAGGACACCCAAAATCCACAAAAATCTCCACAAAATTCCCCAAAATCCCCTCTAAGGACACCTAAAATCCTCAAATTCTCTCAAAATCCCCCAAATTCCCCCTCAGGATCCCCCAAATTGCCCCAAAATCCCCAAAATTCCCTCTCATGATGCCCAAAATCCCCCAAATTCCCCCCAAAATCCCCAAATTCCTCCCAAATTTCCTCCAAATTCGCTCAAATTCCCCCTCAGGACATCAAAAATCCTCCAAAATTCCCCAGATTCTCCCCCAATTCCTCCAAAAATTCCCCCCACGACACCCAAAATCCCCAAAAATCCCCCCAAAATCCCCACAAAATTCCCTCTAAGGACACCTAAAATCCTCAAATTTCCTCAAAATCCCCCAAATTCCTCCAAAACTCCCCCAAATTCCCCCCTTGCGACACCAAAATCCCCCAAATTCCCATTTTTTAGTCCCGAATTTTCCTTTCCGGGATCAAAATTCTCCATTTTTAGTCCCAAATTCTCCCCTTTTTCACCCCAAAATTCCTTTTCTTGGACCCAAACTTTCCATTCCTTGACACAAATTATCCTTTTTTAGTCCCCAATTTTCTCTTTTGGAGCCCAAATTTTCCCTTTTTTCAGCCCAAATTCCCCTTTTGGAGTTTAATCTTCCCACATGAGCACCCAAATTCCCTTTTTTGGTACAAATTTCCCTTTTTTGGACCCAAATTCTCCCATTTTCAGCCCAAATTCTCCATGTTTGGACCCAAATTTCCCTTTTTTATACCCAAATTCTCCTTTTCTGGTACAAATTTCCCTTTTTTGGACCCAAATTCTCCTTTGTTAGTATTAAATTCCCCCTTTTTTAGTCCCAAATTTCCTTTTCTTTAGTTCCAAATATTCCTTTTCTGGTACAAATTTCTCATTTTTGCCCCAAATTCTCCATTTTTAAACCCAAATTTCCCCTTTTAGCCCCAAATTCCCCCTTTATGGACCCAAATCCCCCCTGTTTAGTCCCAAATTCCGCTTTTTTAGTCCCAAATTTCCTTATTTTATTCCCAAATTTCCCTTTTTTAGTCCCAAATTCTCCCTTTTTAGTCCCTATTTCCCCATTCCCAGTCCCAAATTCCCATTTCTTATTCCCAAATTCCCCTTTTTTCTAACAAATTTCCCCTTTTCGCCTCACAACTCCCGTCCCAATTCCCCCCTCAGCCCACCCAACGTCTCCCTCATTGCTCCCAAACCGCTCCCAAGGCACCCAAACCCCGCGGATCCCTTCAGAACCCTCCCCAAAATCCCGAAAATCGCCCAAAATTTGCAAAAATCGCCCCAAAATCTCTTCGGTACCTTGAGGGTATAAACGCGCTCCCCGCGCTCGTTCTCGTAGCACTGCAGGAACATGGCGGCGGTGGCGGGAAAAAGAAGCGGAAGTCGCCTCAGGATTTAAAGAGATGCGGGCAGGGTTTATAGCGGAAGTTGGCGAAGGGGGTGATGGGAAATGTAGTCCCAAAAGGAGCAGGAGTACAGAGGGGAAGTGCGTAGGGTTTGAAGCGGAAGCTGACAAAGGGGATGATGGGAAATGAAGTCCCGGAACGGAGCGGGAGTACAGAGGAAGAGTGGGCGGGGTTTGTAGCAGAAGTGAGCGAAGGGCACGATGGGAAATGTAGTCCCGGACAGAAGCGGAAGTACTGGGCGGGAAAAAAGAGGAACTTGAACCAGAAAGGGAAAGATTGGGTCATAAAAGGAGAATTTTGGCCTAAAATGGGAATTTGTGCCCAAAAATGGGAATTTGGGCACTCAGGGGAGGTTTGGAGCCAAAAATGGAATTTCTGGGTTGAGGAAAAAAAAAATTGGACCAAAAAAGAGGAAATTTGGGTCCAAAGAGGAGAATTTGGGACTAAAAAATGGAAATTTGTGCACAAAAAATGGAATTTGCGCAACAACAAGGGAAAATTGGGTCAAAAAAAGAAGAGAATTTGGGACAAAAAAAGGGAATTTGGGTCCAGGATGGGAAAATTTGGGTCAAAAAGAAGAATTTGTGTCCAAAAATGGAGAATTTCGACCAAAAAAGTGGAATTTGGATGAAGAAAATGGAAATTTGTGCCCAAAAAGGGAAAATTTGGGTCCAAAAATGGGAATTTTGGTCGTAAAAGGAGAATTTTGGTTGAAAAAAGGAGAATTTGCTTCAAAAAGGGGAATTTGAGCAACAAAAAGGAGAAATTTGGAATTAAAAAGGGAATTTGGGTGAAAAGAGGAAAAATTGTGGCCAAAAATGGGAATTTGGGTGCTCAGATGGGAAGTTTGGACCCAAAAATGGAAATTTGGGACAAAAAAATTGAAATTTGTGCCCAAAAAAGGGAATTTGAGCAACAAAAAGGGGAATTTGGCTGAAAAAAGGGAAAATTTGGGTCCAAAAAATGAGAATTTGGGACTCAAAAAGGTAAATTTGTGCCCCAAAAACGGGAAATTTGGGTCCAGGAAAAAAGAATTTGGACCAAAAAAAGGAAATTGGGGGAGAAAAAAAGGGGAATTTGGGGCCAAAAAGGGAAAGTTTGGGCTCAAAAAGGGGAATTTGAGAAACAAAAAAGGTAAATTGGGTAAAAAGAAAAGGGAATTTGTGCTGAAAAAAAGGAAAATTCGGGTCCAAAAAATGGAAAATTTTTTGTGGGGAAAAAAAAGGAAAATTTGGACGCAAAAAAGGGGAAATTGGGCTGATAAATTAAGAATTGTCGCAGAATGAGGCCTTTGTCGGGGATGAGAAAACTCGGACACTCAACATGAGTCAGCAGCAAGTTCCGTTTATTGAAGAGAGCACCAGACACTGATACAGCAAGCAATGAGCTCACGAATATTCTGTGAGCCAAGCGATCTGTTGGTCAAACTAAACATCAATTCGCCCTCATTCCTTTGGGCCTACGTTCCCTATTTCCCACACCTCTCTGTCCACTCGTTATCCCACCCACCCCAAAATCGCCTCAGGACCCCGCCAGCCTCGGCTACCACCCCCAAATCCCCCCCCGTTCCCCCCAAAAAGCCTCAACTCCCCCCGAAATCGCCTCAGGACCCCGCCAGCCTCGGCTACCATCCCCAAATCCCCCCGATTCCCCCCAACCCCCCCCGCGGACACCCCCAACCTGAGCCGGGCCGATCCCGCCGCCACCATTGCCGCGCCCGCAAGCCCTGAGCATTTTGGCGGGAAACATCCGGGGCATTTTGGCAGGAAACTCCCGGAACTCCGGCCCGAAAAGTCGGGGCTTTTGGGCTTCAATCCCCCCCGTTCTGGGCATGCATTTGGGTGGGGATTTTGGGGGTGAAAACCCGGGAAAGTTGGGCTTGAAAATCGCGACTCTGGGGGTTCCAGACCGGGACCTTTGGGTCCTGGAAGGGGAAAAAAATCGGGGAAGATTTGGGGTTCAAAATCGGATTGTTTGGCGTTCAAGCCCGGCATTTCTGGGCTTCAAAACCCGAATCTTTTAGGGATGGATCTCCGGATTTTTGGCAGACTCATTTCAGGTGGAACGTGGATCCACATCACCGATCATCCAAAAGATAAGTAGGGGGCCACGGCCTGGAGATGAGAGAGTAGTGGGTTGCGAGTTCTTGGGGCAGATTTAAAAATGAGCAGTGGGAAAAGCAATCTTCTCCAAGGGCCTCTTAGGAGAGCTAAAGGGAGAGGCTCTACTTTTGATGGCAGCTTTCAGGCGGGCAGTGCAGAACAGCTCTGGTCTGTGTTGTGTTGTCCGGTGTGCCGTGTTCCCTGGTGTGTCTTTGGGGTCCCTTTTCCCTTCTCCCCTCGAGGCCCTCACCACAAGCATGCTGTGTCGTGTTTCATGTCCCCCTGTTTGTCACGTTCTGTGTCACGGGTGTGTGCAGGTATTTGTGCCGGAGCTGTTCTGCCCTGCCGCCTGGCCTGCTGCAATAGGACAAACCATGGGGAGTGGGAATTTGTAATGTGGGCTGTACTTGGGCTCTAGATGCATTTCACTCTTTGTGCATTTCACTCTTTGGAACCTCTCAGATGGTTCTTTGGTGCAGCACCACCCCATGGGACACTTGGCTGCTCTCCTGAAGGGGTTGGTCGCTAGAATTGTAAATCCTGGAGAGTTTATAAGTCTTCTGTCCCCAGGGAGGTATCATGCTTTGTTTACCTTTGTTCTGTTGGTTAGGCGCTGCTTCTCGTTGCAAGTATGAATTTCAAACTGCCCTGTTCTTATTTTAACTGTTTTCCTGGTTCTCTCCGTCCGGCAGGGAAAGACTCTCGTATCCTTGTCGTCGGGCTCGGTGCTGTCCAAGAAGATGCAGAGACTAAAAAAATCATAAGAAGCAAAATATGACTGCAGGGAAAAGAAGCTGGAGAGAACAGAAGGTGATATTGTTATCCTTACCCTGTATTAGAAACATCCGCTGTGCTTTGATGCTGGCAGCTGCCAGGGGCTTGTTAGCTCTTTGTAGGCAGGTGTAGGTGTTCACTTGTAGGTTTTTTCTCTGGACAAGGCAATTCAAACTTTGCTCAGCTTATATTTGCAGATTACTCCCTAGCACTGTCCAGCGTGACATTTTTGAATGTTGTAAAAATACCATGTTACTTGGAAATTGCTAATGAAGAGAAGCTTTAGGGGAAAATAAGATTTCAGGGTTGGAAGATGTGAGAAGAATTTTGTGGGGATGTTAGACTGAAGTAAAGCACACTTGAAGCTGGACTGGCACGCTGGCAGGTCCCCTATTAAACAGTAGTGCTGAGGTTAGCCTGGGGGTTGCCCACTGTTTCTGTAGAAATCAGTGTTTTCTGGTCTTCAGAGGTAAGCTGCTTTGAAAAGCTGGAAGGTGCAGCATGCTGACAAGCCCCGTGCTTTGGATTAAAAGTAGATTTCAGAAGGGTCCTAAGCTTTTGTCTTTTCCTAGAAGTCGATGTAATCTTGTCGAGGAGTTTTTAATTCTGTGCTGCCATGTCATCGATCAGGGCCCTGTCGTACTGATCATCATACAGATACAAAACAGAAAATCAGACCCTGTCCCAACCACTTAGAGCCCAGAACACGATTTCCTCGGGCTGCCATTTGTGTGCCATCGGTACTCACCACGGATGGGAGCTGGGGATTGTTGCACCCGTTGGGAACAAACCGCTTCTCGTCACACAGAAATGGAATTGGGACGACGCCTCAGCCAGCCCCTCTCTCCTGAATCTGCAGCAGAGCAGTTCCAGTCCATGCGGGCAATCCAGCTCCTGACGATCTGAGCGCACGGAGCAGCGCTCAGCTGCTGTGGGGGGCTCAGGGAGGGCAGAGTGTGCATTGTCATCTTCCTGAACCTACAGACGAATCCAAGTGAGAAGCCTCAGCGTGGAAATCAGTCGCATATATGCTAAATAAAACTTGCAGATTATTTAAGAATTGTTGTTGCTTGTTCTTTGTTGTGCTTCTGTGCTTAGAAAACCTCCCTTTACAATCAGTTCAATTCATCAATTGAACCTTTGTTTGCAGACTCTCACTGAGCAGAATTTGTTGCAGACTCAGTGCATGCTGTGCTGGCCTCCTGGGAGTATGAGGAGCTCACGTGTGCTACTTTTTGCTTTAGGATGCTCTGAGGTATTTATTCCTTTTGGGATACATGATGAGAATTCCCAAGAGAGGTAATTATAAGGTATGACATCGGGAAAAAGCCTGTGTGGTTGGAATGTTGTTGCTGTCAAAAGTTAATTTTTTCTTAGCCAGTAGTTAGCTTTTTGCTTTATTTTTGTGGTATCAGTATTTTATTGTTTAAAAAATTCCTTCAAAATAACTTCAGTGGCTGGCCATCAGTACCTTGTTCAGATTTGCCTATTTGCTTGTAGCTAAAATGTTCACATCTTGTTTATCATTCTATTTAAGAAACTGCTGCCCAGCCAACTAATAACTGAATATCCATCTGTCTAGGACACAGGGAGAGGATTTAGGTAATGTCTTTGTTTCCAGAAAAAAGTTCCAGTGTAGTTTCTAAATAGAGGAGAAGGGGGTGAAGACTCGGGGCTCTGATGCCGTTGGGGCACCCCAAGGTCCCCAGGAGAGGGGGCCCCACTGGGGTGCAGGAGCAGGTGTGTTCTCATGTAATATTGAACAAATTATAAATATAAATATGAAAATTATAAACATGAAAATATTTTTAAAATACTTAAATAAAGCGGGTTTTCTTTATTGGTCAATAGGCAGGGTTTTGATTGTAAAAATTATAAATACAAATAATATAAAGGTAGAAATCTAAGTTTAGAAATATATAATAAATACATACAGATAAATATAAAAATTGAAAATATAAGAAAGAATTAGTTGTAGCAGTAGATGTTATACATAATTTAAATAATAATTTAAATATATTTTAAAATTTTATATATATATCATTATTAATCCAATACATCCAAAGAAACGATAAATTAAAATATGAATGTATAATTATACAAAGTATAAATAAAAAACATTTCAATATCCTTTAAAAGAAGGGGGTTTTTTATTTATTTGGTTAGAGACGGGGTTTTTATTTGGAATAATGAAAGTATTATAGAAGTATAAAACTAAATATAGAAATATACAGTCAATATAGAAAGATATTTGTAAAAACACGAACGAACGACGCCTCCTTCGGCCGAATGGAACGAGCTCAGCCGAACCAAGGCGAGACCGGCGGAACCTGACGGCCTCGAGCGAACCGAGGCCAGGCTTGCGAGGCTGCCTGAACGGAGCCGAGCTCAGCCGAACCGAGCCCGCTGCTCTCGTGCGCGCTAATTAGCGCGAGTGCGGTCACTGCCCAATGAGCTCCTGTGCCACGCCGCGCTCCCGATCGTGTCCGTGCGATGGCCGGGCCGCCCGCGGGACGCGGCAGCAGGAGAGCCCCGAGCCGGGCGAGTTTAACGTGAGGCGGCGCCGCTTGCCCGCCGTCAGGGAGCCGAGCCGAGGCGAGCTCAGCCGAACGCACAGAGCGGCTCCGAGTTCGGCCGAAGAGAGCCGAGCCGCGCCGAGCGCAGAGAGCGGCTCCGAGTTCGGCCGAAGAGAGCCGAGCGGCTCCGAGTTCGGCCGAAGAGAGCCGAGCCGCGCCGAGCGCAGAGAGCGGCTCCGAGTTCGGCCGAAGCGAGCCGAGGCGAGCCGAGCGCACAGAGAGTGGCTCCGAGTTCGGCCGAAGCGAGCCGAGGCGAGCCGAGCGCAGAGAGCGGCTCCGAGTTCGGCCGAAGAGAGCCGAGCCGCGCCGAGCGCAGAGAGCGGCTCCGAGTTCGGCCGAAGCGAGCCGAGCCGCGCCGAGCGCACTGAGCGGCTCCGAGTTCGGCCGAAGCGAGGCGAGCCGTGCCGAAGGGTCGAGTCCAGCCGAATGCAGATGACAATGGCCGAGTTTAGCCGATTACAGCCGAGTTTAGCCGAGCAGCTGTGAGCCTTGCACGCTTGAGGTGAGCGTGCATCGTTGCCGGCCTGGGATTGAGTGAAATGCACTAAGGAAACCAGCTCTGGGGAGGGAGGCAGGGAAATCCTCTCTTAACGTTTACCAATTCGTCCGTCAAACTCATCACGGCAGGACAGAGTGAAGACTGAAAGTGTAAGAAGATGTGGAGGGAAACAGAGAATCTGGCAGGAGCATCGAACACACAAGTGCACGAATTTTGCTTTTTGCTTGGATGTAAACTCAGAAGTTGTAAGGAATTTGGGAAGGAGAAGGGACATTTCAGAAGGAGAAGAAGAAGTTGTTACAGTCCTGGGAAAAGCTTTTGTTCTAGCTAATAAAAGAAGTTAGTTTAAATTAAAAAAAAAAAAAAAAGTGGTTTCTTTTTTCTTCACTATTATATTCTTTGGTGGTATATGGTGTGTTGTTTTATTTTTTGGTGTTATTAGCTCTGTGTAAATTGATTTTTGAGTCAAGCTAACTTTGCATGGGTTGTTTTGTATTTGAGGTAGGATCAATTTCAATCGGTTTCTTTCGTAGACTTCTGATAGGTATTACTGGGATTTTGGTTTTGTTTACTGTATGCATAAACAGAGATTTGGTAGGGCCAGCTGGGCTGCTGGAGTTTTGGGTGTGAATTTATTAGATGGCTTTTGTTAAACACAGAATAATTATGTAAGGTAACAGCAAATTACCCAATTACCCAATTGATCTAGCTATGTAACCTTACCACAAAGTTTTATATCTTGCCAGTTTTCTGTTCTTCTGCTCCAAGTAGTTGTTGCAAAAAAAGAAAGCACTGTTACTTTTCTGAAAAGTTTTCTTCTATAACAAGCCCTTTACTGCCCTTGAATGTGAGTCAGAGGAGCCAAACAGCTGCAGCTGCTCTGAGGGCTTGGTGGGATTCGCCCCCTCCCTTTTCCTGGGTGCCATGGGAACGAGAGGCGGGCACAATCAGGGGTATATTAACCCCAGCCGTGGCTGAGGGGCTTCATTCCCTCTCTGGGATGTGCTGGGTTAAGAGCTCTCCTCATTTCAGTGAAGAGGCTTTTTCAGCCCGTCTCAGCATCTTTTCAGCAGGTGTTTCTGGGCATCTAAAGCACAGAGGCTTGGAAGATTCTGTGAAGAAAACAGCATAGAATACAGGGAGTATTTAGGTTTGTGATTTTGGGTTTTGTGTTTAGGAGTGGTAAGGGGCTTTTGTAATTTTTAGTTTTCTTCTGATTGTTTTTTTGGTTGGATTTCTTTTGGTGGAATTTTTGGGGTTTTTTGGGGGGTTTTTGGTTGGTTTTCGTGGGTTTTTTGGATTTTTTGATGTTTTCTGTGGTTTTTTTGTTTCTGTGGGGAGTTAGTTGTTTTGGGTTTTATTGTTTTTGTGGGGTTTTGTTTGTTTCCTTTTTTTTTTTTTCTTTGGGATTTTCTTTTTAAATTGAGGAGTGCAACTCCCTGAAATTCCAAGCTGTGTCAAGCACAACATTTGTTTCAGCAGATCGATCATGTCACAAGAGGGATCTGCCCAGTGTCCAAGATGATGTTTGAGATTGAGGCTTCAGGTGAGTTGAGGATTGTGACTGGGAGAGGGAGGGTGATCAGGTATCCAGTTAGGAGTTCTTGGGAGGGGGTTTGCAGGCAGCAGGGTGAGAAAGGGTGTTTATTTGAGGGCTCCCCCACACAAGGCTGTTCAGAAGCCTAGCAGAGGCATTCCCATGTCTTAGAGCACACAAGGTCCTCCACTGCACTCACAGCAATGCCATTTACCTTTGCCTTTCTCTAAGCCAGGTGCCACCCCTAATGAAGGCCACAGCCTTGGAATCAGGATGAAGCTGGAGCCTGAAGGAGCCAGGCACACTCAGGAGAGGGCAAGTAGCTGACTTGCAGGGATTTGGCGCACATAACTCTGGACTCACACTTTGGTTTTGGTTTTCTTTATTGTAGCTCACCGAGAGGCTCACAGGCCATCACAGAGCCCTCCAAGGCAGACTCATTTCAGGTGCAACGTGGATTCCCATCACCGATCATCTAAAAGATAAGTTGGGGGCCTTGGCCTGGAGATGGGAGAATAGTGGGTTGGGAGTTTTTGGGGTAGATTTGAAAATTGGCAGGAGGAAAAGCAATCTTCTGCAAGGGCCTCTTAGGAGAGCTAAAGGGAGAGGCTCTACTTTTGATGGCAGCTTTCAGGCGGGCAGTGCAGAACAGCTCCGGTCTGTGTCGTGTTGTCCCGTGTTCTGTGTCCCCTGGTGTGTCTTTGGGGTCCCTTTTGCCTTCTCCCCTCAATCCCCTCACCACAAGCATGATGTGTCGTGTTTCATGTCCCCCTGTTTGTCACGTTCTGTGTCACGGGTGTCTGCAGGTATTTGTGCCGGAGCTGTTCTGCCCTGCCGCCTGGCCTGCTGCAGTAGGACAAACCATGGGGAGTTGGAATTTGTAATGTGGGCTGTACTTGGGCTCTAGATGCTGTTCCTAGATTGACATAAGGTGTTTGCAGCTTGTGAGATACCCTGGTAGTGTTTGACATATGTTCTAACTTTCTTTCAGGTGCAGATGCATTCCACGTGTGGCAGAGGGTCAGGGTTAGGAGGTGCCGGGCCTTCTTAGGAGCGCGGTGAGTAGCAGAGTGGTGGGGTTTTGGCCAATGCGGTGCCAAGATCAGGCACTGATGTTTGGTTCTCTTTAATCTAGCTGTCTGAGAGACACCAGCCCGGTGCCAGCAGGACCTTCCCAGGTGACGAGGTGGCCTTTCTTTGCACCTGACAGGGACCAGCATCCCCTGATGTCTGAGAGATAAGTAGAGGGCTGTGACCCACAGAGGGGATGAAGGCATGGTGCTGGTTTGGGAATTACTGGGAGGGGTTTTTGAGTCCAGTTTGGAGGGGGGGGGTTTCATTAAATGGCCCCTTAGGCCCCATAAAAGCCAAGTCTCACTTTTGATCCCAGTGCTGAGGCGCGCAGGGCAGAGCAGTTCTGGTGTGTCTCGTGTCACTTGTGTGTTGTGCATTATGTGTTGTTTGTGTATCCCATGTCTTTTACCTTAGGGGGGCCTGTCAGAAACCCTGGCATCATCGTTAACATCTGTGATCTCTGCATTCTCTGGCCTGGCACCCAGGCCATAGATGCGATTCTGATACCTGTCTGAGATCCCCAGTCAAAAGTTCTCTCTTTGGAAGCATCCAGTCAGATTTCTTGTCAGGTCTTCTTCCTAGCTGTAGGGACAGCTATGCCCCACCTGGATCCATTGTGGGGAATTAGGACTTGCAATAATATGAGGTTAGGTGCAGCATTCTGACAGTCGGATTCCTAGGCATCCATCTTTGCTGTTCTTGGAATTAATCATTCAGTTATCATCTTCTTCCTCCAGGGTTCTCTGAGCCTCATCAGCTCACCATCGGTCTCAACTCAGTCATCTCCTTTTGCATTCTCTCAGTCCTTGCAGCCCTTTTCTTTGCCAAGAGTTTTCTGTTCCTGTTGTGTCCCCGTTGTCTCTCCTGTCCTGTCCTGTCTGTCCTGTGTCACGGGTGTCAGCACACATTTGGGACGGGGCTGCTCTGCCGTGCTGCACAGCCTGGTGCGATAGGAGAGGGCCCCGGGCCTTGGAACGTGCAATGTGGGGTGTAGTTGGACTCTAGATGGGATTTGTAGATGGACACAGGACATCTGGAGCTCATCAGTTATCCTGCAACAGTGTGACTCTTGTCCTAACTTTTTTTTTCAGATTGAGATGGATTAAATGTGTGCCAGAGGGCCCCATGCCGGGTGAGGGGATTGTCCCGAGCAGGTGAGGCCCCATTTGTCTCTGCAGCAGAAGTGTGTATGGTGAGTGTGTTACAGCTCTGTTCTTTGTCTTTCTTTTTAGGAAGTAAATCTGGATACCAGCAGCCAAGGTGAGCAGTGGAGAGAAGTGGTTGTTATTGCTCAGCTCTCAAGCACAACAATTTTTCAGCAGATTCATCGTGTCACAACAGAGATCAGCCCAGTGTCAAGGATGATGTTTGAGACTGAGGCTTCAGGTGAGTTGAGGATTGTGACTGGGAGAGGGAGGGTGAGCAGGTATCCAGTTAGGAGTTCTTGGGAGGGGGTTTGCAGGCAGCAGGGTGAGAAAGGGTCTTTATTTGTTTATTTGGGCCTCCCCCCTCCCCACAAGGCTGTTCAGAAGCCTAGCAGAGGCATTCCCATGTCTTACAGCATACAAGGTCCTCCACTGCACTCACAGGAATGCCATTTAACTTTGCCTTTCTCTAACCCAGGTGCCACCCCTAATAAAGGCCACAGCCTTGGAATCAGGATGAAGCTGGAGCCTGAAGGAGCCAGGCACACTCAGGAAAGGGCAAGTAGCTGCCTTGGTGGGATTTGGCCCGCAATCTGTCGACTCACACTTTGGTTTTGGTTTTCTTTATTGCAGCTGACCGAGAGGCTCACAGGCCGTCACAGAGCCCTCCAAGGCAGACTCATTTCAGGTGCAACGCGGATTCCCCTCACCGATCATCCAAAAGATAAGTTGGGGGCCACGGCCTGGAGATGACGGAGTAGTAGGTTGGGAGTTCTTGGGGAGATGCAAAAATGAGCAGTGGGAAAAGCAATCTTCTGCAAGGGCCTCTTAGGAGAGCTAAAGGGAGAGGCTCTACTTTTGATGGCAGCTTTCAGGCGGGCAGTGCAGAACAGCTCCGGTCTGTGTCGTGTTGTCCAGTGTGCTGTGTTCCCTAGTGTGTCTTTGGGGTCCCTTTTGCCTTCTCCCCTCGAGGCGCTCCCCACAAGCATGATGTGTCGTGTTTCATGTCCCCCTGTTTGTCACGTTCTGTGTCACGGGTGTCTGCAGGTATTTGTGCCGGAGCTGTTCTGCCCTGCCACATGGCCTGCTGCAATAGGACAAACCTGGGGAGTTGAATTTTGTAATGTGGGCTGTACTTGGGCTCTAGATGCTGTTCCTAGATTGACATAAGGTGTTTGCAGCTTGTGAGTTATCCTGGTGGTGTTTGACATATGTTCTAACTTTCTTTCAGGTGCAGATGCATTCCATGTGTGGCAGAGGGTCAGGGTTAGGAGGTGCTGGGCCTTCTTAGGAGCGCGGTGAGTAGCAGAGTGGTGGGGTTTTGGCCGATGCAGTGACAAGATCAGGCACTGATGTTTGGTTCTCTTTAATCTAGCTGTCTGAGAGACACCAGCCCGGTGCCAGCAGGACCTTCCCAGGTGATGAGGTGGCCTTTCTTTGCACCTGACAGGGACCAGCATCCCCAGATGTCTGAGAGATAAGTAGAGGGCTGTGACCCACAGAGGGGATGAAGGCATGGTGCTGTTTCAGGAATTACTGGGAGGGGTTTTTGAGTCCAGTTTGGAAGGGGGGTGTTCATGAAGTGGCCCCTTAGGCCCCATGAAAGCCAAGTCTCACTTTTGATCACAGTGCTGAGGTGTGCAGCAGGGCAGAGCAGTCCCGGTGTGTCTGGTGTCACTTGTCTATTGTGCATTATGTGTTGTTTGTGTATCTCCTGTCTTTTAGCTTAGGCCTTTGAGGGCCCTGTCAGTACCCCTGGCATCATTGTTAGCATCTGTGATCTCTGCATTCCCTGGTCTGGCACCCAAGCCACAGAACTTTTGACTCGGGAGCTCAGACAAGGCATCAGACTCTCTTCTCTCTTTGGAAGCATCCAGTCAGACGTCTTTTCAGGTCTTGTTCTGAGCTGTTTGGACAGCTATGCCCCACCTGGATGATTATGGTGGATTAGGACTTGCAATAATATGAGGTTAGGTACAGCATTCTGACAGTAGGATTCCTAGGCATCCATCTTTGCTGTTCTTGGAATTAATCATTCAGTTATCATCTTCTTCCTCCAGGGTTCTCTGAGCCTCATCAGCTCACCATCGGTCTCAGGTCGGTCATCTCCTTTTGCATTCTCTCAGTCCTTGCAGCCATTTTCCTTGCCAAGAGATTTGTGTCTGTGTCTTGTGCCCATTGTTTGTCACGTCCTGTCCTGTGTCACGGGTGTCAGCACACATTTGGGACGGGGCTGCTGAGCACTGCCGCATAGCCTGGTGCGATAGGAGAAGTCTTGGTGACTTGGAATGTGTAATGTGGGGTGTAGTTGGACTCTAGATGGGATTTGTAGATGGACACAGGATATCTGGAGCTCATCAGTTATCCTGCAACAGTGTGACTCTTGTCCTAAATTTTTTTTCAGATTGAGATGGATTAAATGTGTGCCAGAGGGCCCCATCCCGGGTGAGGGGATTGCCCCGAGCCGGTGAGGCCCCATTTGTCTCTGCAGCAGAAGTGTGTATGGTGAGTGTGTTACAGCTCTGTTCTTTGTCTTTCTTTTTAGGAAGTCAATCTGGATACCAGCAGCCAAGGTGAGCAGCGGAGAGAAGTGGTTGTTATTGCTCAGCTCTCAAGCACAACAATTTTTCAGCAGATTCATCGTGTCACAACAGAGATCCACACAGTGTCAAGGATGATGTTTGAGATTGAGGCTTCAGGTGAGTTGAGGATGGTGACTGGGAGAGGGAGGGTGATCAGGTATCCAGTTAGGAGTTCTTGGGAGGGGGTTTGCAGGCAGCAGGGTGAGAAAGGGTGTTTATTTGTTTATTTGGGCCTCCCCCCTCCCCACAAGGCTGTTCAGAAGCCTAGCAGAGGCATTCCCATGTCTTAGAGCACACAAGGTCATCCACTGCACTCACAGGAATGCCATTTAACTTTGCCTTTCTCTAACCCAGGTGCCACTCCTAATAAAGGCCACAGCCTTGGAATCAGGATGAAGCTGGAGCCTGAAGGAGCCAGGCACACTCAGGAGAGGGCAAGTAGCAGCCTTGGTGGGATTTGGCCCACATAACTCTGGACTCACACTTTGGTTTTGGTTTTCTTTATTGCAGCTGACTGAGAGGCTCACAGGCCATCACAGAGCCCTCCAAGGCAGACTCATTTGAGGTGCAACATGGATTCCCATCACCCATCATCTAAAAGATAAGTCGGGGTCCTTGGCCTGGAGATGGGAGAGTATCAGGTTGGGAGTTCTTGGGGTGGATTTGAAAATTGACAGCAGGAAAAGCAATCTTCTCCAAAGGCCTCTTAGGACAGCTAAAGGGAGAGGCTCTACTTTTGATGGCAGCTTTCAGGCGGGCAGTGCAGAACAGCTCCGGTCTGTGTTGTGTTGTCCAGTGTGCTGTGTTCCCTAGTGTGTCTTTGGGGTCCCTTTTGCCTTCTCCCCTCAATGCCCTCACCACAAGCATGATGTGTCGTGTTTCATGTCCCCCTGTTTGTCACGTTCTGTGTCACGGGTGTCTGCAGGTATTTGTGCCGGAGCTGTTCTGCCCTGCTGCATGGCCTGCTGCAGTAGGACAAACCATAGGGAGGGGGAATTTGTAATGTGGGCTGTACTTGGGCTCTAGATGCTGTTTCTAGATTGGCATAAGGTGTTTGCAGCTTGTGAGTTATCCTGGTGGTGTTTGACATATGTTCTAACTTTCTTTCAGGTGCAGATGCATTCCATGTGTGGCAGAGGGTCAGGGTTAGGAGGTGCCGGGCCTTCTTAGGAGTGCGGTGAGTAGCAGAGTGGTGGGGTTTTGGCCAATGCGGTGCCAAGATCAGGCACTGATGTTTGGTTCTCTTTACTCTAGCTGTCTGAGAGACCCCAGCCCAGTGCCAGCAGGACCTTCCCAGGTGATGAGGTGGCCTTTGTTTGCACCTGACAGGGACCAGCATCCCCAGATGTCTGAGAGATAAGTAGAGGGCTGTGACCCACAGAGGGGATGAAGGCATGGTGCTGTTTCAGGAATTACTGGGAGGGGTTTTTGAGTCCAATTTTTGGGGGGGGGGGGGGGTGGGGTGGTGTGTTCATGAAGTGGCCCCTTAGGCCCCATGAAAGCCAAGTCTCACTTTTGATCACAGTGCTGAGGTGTGCAGCAGGGCAGAGCAGTCCCGGTGTGTCTGGTGTCACTTGTCTATTGTGCATTATGTGTTGTTTGTGTATCCCATGTCTTTCACTTAGGGGGCCCTGTCAGTACCCCTGGCATCATTGTTAGCCTCTGTGATCTCTGCATTCCTAGACATGGCACCCAGGCCATAGAACTTTTGACTCGGGAGCTCAGACAAGCATCAGACTCTCTTCTCTCTTTGGAAGCATCCAGTCAGACGTCTTTTCAGGTCTTGTTCTGAGCTGTATGGGCAGCTGTGCCCCACCTGGATCCATTATGGTGGTTTAGGACTTGTAATAGTACGAGGTTAGGTACAGCATTCTGACAGTAGGATTCCTAGGCATCCGTCTTTGCTGTTCTTGGAATAAATCATTCAGTTATCATCTTCTTCCTCCAGGGTTCTCTGAGCCTCATCAGCTCACCATTGGTCTCAGCTCACTCATCTCCTTTTGCATTCTCTAAGTCCTTGCAGCCATTTTCCTTGCCAAGAGATTTCTGTTCCTGTTGTGTCCCCGTTGTCTGTTCTGTCCTGTGTCACGGCTCTCAGCACACATTGGTGCCAGAGCTGCTCTGCCCTGCTGCACAGCCTGGTGCCATAGGAGAAGTCCCAGGGACTTGGGATTTGTATTGTGGGGTGTAGTTGGACTCTAGATGGGATTTGTAGATGGGCACATCATATCTGGAGCTCATAAGTTATCCAGCAGCAGTTTGACTCTTGTTCTAACTTTTTTTTCAGATTCAGATGGATTAAATCTGTGCCAGAGGGCCCCATGCCAGGTGTGGGGATTCTCCCGAGTAGGTGAGGCCCCATTTGCCTCTGCAGCAGACCCTGTTACACCTCTCAACTTACTCTGTTACACTGCTGTTCTTTGTCTTTGTTTTAGGAAGTCAGTCTGGATGCCAGGAGTCAAGGTGAGCAGTGGAGAGAAGTGGTTGTTATTGCTCAGCTCTCAAGCACAACAATTTCTCAGCAGATTCATCGTGTCACAAGAGGGATCTGCCCAGTGTCAAGGATGATGTTTGAGACTGAGGCTTCAGGTGAGTTGAGGATTGTGTTTGGGAGAGGGAGGGTGAGCAGGCATCCAGTTAGGAGTTCTTGGGATGGGGTTTGCAGGCAGCCGGGTGAGAAAGGGCCTTTATTTGTTTAATTGAGGACCCCCGACACAAGGTTGTTCAGAAGCCTTTCAGAGGCATTGCCATGTCTTACAGCACACAAGGTCATCCACTGCACTCACAGGAATGCCATTTAACTTTGCCTTTCTCTAACCCAGGTGGCACTCCTAATGAAGGCCACAGCCCTGGAATCAGGATGAGGCTGGAGCCTGAAGGAGCCAGGCACACTCAGGAAAGGGCAAGTAGCTGCCTTGCAGGGATTTGGCCCACATAACTCTGGACTCACACTTTGGTTTTGGTTTTCTTTATTGCAGCTGACTGAGAGGCTCACAGGCCATCACGAGGCCCTCCGAGGCAGACTCATTTCAGGTGCAGCGTGGATTCCCCTCACCGATCATCTAAAAGATAAGTCGGGGGCCACAGCCTGGAGATGGGAGAGTATCAGGTTGGGAGTTCTTGCACCAGATGTAAAAATTGGCAGTGGGAAAAGCAATCTTCTGCAAGGGCCTCTTAGGAGAGCTAAAGGGAGAGGCTCTACTTTTGATGGCAGCTTTCAGGCGGGCAGTGCAGAACAGCTCCGGTCTGTGTCGTGTTGTCCCGTGTTCTGTGTTCCCTAGTGGGTGTTTGGGGTCCCTTTTGCCTTCTCCCCTCGAGGCCCTCACCACAAGCATGATGTGTCGTGTTTCATGTCCCCCCTGTTTGCCACGTTCTGTGTCACGGGTGTGTGCAGGTATTTGTGCCGGAGCTGTTCTGCCCTGCCGCATGGCCTGCTGCAATAGGACAAGCCTTGGGGCGTTGAAATTTGTAATGTGGGCTGTACTTGGGCTCTAGATGCTGTTTCTGGATTGACATAAGGTGTTTGCAGCTTTTGAGTTACACTGGTGGTGTTTGACATATGTTCTAACTTTCTTTCAGGTGCAGATGCATTCCATGTGTGGCAGAGGGTCGGGGTTAGGAGGTGCCGGGCCTTCTTAGGAGCGCGGTGAGTAGCAGAGTGGTGGGGTTTTGGCCGATGCGGTGCCAAGATCAGGCACTGATGTTTGGTTCTCTTTACTCTAGCTGTCTGAGAGACACCAGCCCGGTGCCAGCAGGACCTTCCCAGGTGACGAGGTAGCCTTTCGTTGCACCAGAGACCTACATCCCCAGATGTCTGAGAGATAAGTAGAGGGCTGTGACCCACAGAGGGGATGAAGGCATGGTGCTGTTTCAGGAATTACTGGGAGGGGTTTTTGATTCAGCCTTGGAGGTGGGGGGTGTTCATGAGGTGGCCCCTTAGGCCCCATAAAAGCCAAGTCTCACTTTTGATCCCAGTGCTGAGGCGCGCAGGGCAGAGCAGTCCCGGTGTGTCTGGTGTCACTTGTCTGTTGTGCATTATGTGTTGTTTGTGTATCCCATGTGTTTTACCTTAGGGGGGCCTGTCAGAAACCTTGGCATCATTGGTAGCATCCGTGATCTCTGCATTCTCTGGCCCGGCACCCAGGCCATAGATGTGATTCTGATACCTGTCTGAGATCCCCAGTCAAAAGTGCTCTCTTTGGAAGCATCCAGTCAGGTGCCTTTTCAGGTCTTGTTCTGAGCTGTAGGGACAGCTATGCCCCACCTGGATCCATTGTGGGAAATTAGGACTTGTAAGAATGTGAGGTTAGGTACAGCATTCTGACAGTCGGATTCCTAGGCATCCATCTTTGCTGTTCTTGGAATTAATCATTCAGTTATAATCTTCTTCCTTCAGTGTTCTCTGAGCCTCATCAGCTCACCATCGGTCTCAACTCAGTCATCTCCTTTTGCATTCTCTCAGTCCTTGCAGCCATTTTCCTTGCCAAGAGATTTGTGTCTGTGTCTTGTGCCCATTGTTTGTCACGTCCTGTCCTGTGTCACGGGTGTCAGCACACATTTGGGACGGGGCTGCTCTGCCCTGCCGCATAGCCTGGTGCGATAGGAGAGGGCCCGGGGATTTGGAATGTGCAGTGTGGGGTGTAGTTGGACTCTAGATGGGATTTGTAGATGGACACAGGATATCTGGAGCTCTTCAGTTATCATTGAACCGTCTGACTGTTGCCCTAACTTTTTTTTCAGATGCACCTCCTCAGATGACTGCAGTAGTTGTGTAGGTTCCTTCTTCTGAAAGGGAATAGGCCTCAAGAATTCATGTTCCAGAGAATTTTTGCAAGTCCTGGCTTGTATTGTATCTGCCTATGGTGGCTTATGTTGTATGTACCTATACATCTGTCTTTTATTGGATTTTGGGTAGAAAATTTATCAGTCCAGAGTGGGGACAAGTCCTAGCTGTCAGATAACCACTCGTTGACACTTCCTGTCGTCTCGCAGGTCCCCGAGGCTGCTGATTTCCCCAGGATCTGCCTTTTTACCTCAAGGAGCGGCAGCCAGAAGATGTGTCACAGCACGTTCTTCAGCATCTCGAGTAAGGGCCGCAGTGAGCATTTAAGTGGAAAGATTGTGTGAGCGTGTGTGAGAGCACGTGGCTGTGTCTGTCTGTGTCTGCTCGTCTCTGCGTGTGTGAGTGCATGCTGACTGGATTTAACCTTGTGTGTGTGACTTTTCCTTTCCAGGTTTTGCGACTCTTTGTTAAATTTAGAATAAAAAATCCCCAGCCGGGTTGTATTGCATGAACTGACATGGTATGTACCTATGTTGGCTTAAAACCCAGAGAAACAGACGAAGATGAGCAGGAAAAAAACAGAAAAAAACCCCATGATGGACAAGAAAAAAACCCAGAAAAAACCCAGGATGGGCAAGAAAGAAATGAGAAAAAAACCCCAGAAAATAATCCCAGATTGGCAAGAAAAAACTCGGAAAAAAACCCCAAGATGGACAAGAAATAACCCAGAAAAAAATTCCAAGAAGGGCAAGAAAAGACTCAGAAACCACCCAGAAAAAGATCGCAACCAAAGTATAAATATAGAAATGTTTTTCAAGTATATGCAGATATATAAAGAATTGTTAAATTGTTTAAAATATGAAATGACATAAATAGCATATATATACAGTATTACTTGTATTATGGATCGTATTGATTTATGTTTATTTCCTATAATACACTACAATATTTATATCAATTTTACATCTATCATATCTATCGTTTGTGATATGTTACACCATGTTGATGTACTCTAGGTTTTTCTAAGTAGTTTAAAATAAAGGGGAGGTTTTTTTTTTATGTGGCAAAAGCAGGTGTTTTAGTATAAAAATTATAAATACAAATACTATAAAGGTAGAAATCTAAGAATAGAAATAGATCATAAATAGCTAAAGGTTAATATAAAAATTAAAAATATAAGAAAAAGTTGTAGCAGTGGATATGGTACGTAATTTAAAAAATAATTTATCTCTAGTATTTGAATAGGATACATATTATACATAATGAGTAATATAATACTTAAATATAAACTATAAATATAAATGTGAATGTAGTAATGCTAGCTATAAATATAAAAATATTTCAATACAGTTTCAAAGAATAGAGCTGTTTTGTATTTATTTAGTTAGGATGGGACTTTTATTTTAAATAATGAAAGCATGATAGAAATGTAATTTAAACATAGAAATCTACAATCAATGTGGAAAGATATTTATAAAAGCACAAAATATAAGTAAATATAAGTAATAGAAATAGACAGAATATATTATATAAATTACATGCCACATCAATGTCCACTATAGATATGCATGTGAATATAAATACGAAAAATAGAATTGAAAAATTTATTTCAACGTGACTTTAAATCAAGGGGGCTTGTCTGCACATATTTGTGCCGGAGCTGTTCTGCCCTGGCGCGTGGCATGCTGCAGTAGGACAAGCCTGGGAAGTTGGAATTTGTAATGTGGGCTGTACTTGGGCTCTAGATGCTATTCCTAGGTTGGCATAAGGTGTTTGCAGCTTGTGAGTTGTCCTGGAGGTGTTTGACATATGTTCTAACTTTCTTTCAGGTGCAGATGCCTTGCATCCCTGGCAGAGGGTCATGGTTAGGAGTAGGAGGTGCCCGGCCTTCTTAGGAGCACTGTGAGTAGCACACTGGTGGGGTTTTGGGTGATGTGGTGCCAAGATCAGGCACTGATGTTTAGTTTTCTCTATAATATAGCTGTCTGAGAGACACCAGTGCGGTGACAGGAGGACCTTCCCAGCTGACGAGGTGGCCTTTCTTTGCACCTGAGACCAGCATCCCCTGATGTCTGAGAGATAAGTAGAGGGCCATGACCCACAGAGGGGATGAAAGCAGTGTGCTGTTTCAGGAATTACTGGGAGGGGTTTTGGAGTCCCCTTGGAGCTGGGGGTGTCCATGAAGTGGCCCCTTAGGCCCCATGAAAGCCAAGTGTCACTTTTGATCACAGTGCTGATGTGTGCAGCAGGGCAGAGCAGTCCTGGTGTGTCTCGTGTCACTTGTCTATTGTGCCTTATGTGTTGCTTGTGTATCTCATGTGTTTTTCCTTAGCCCTTTGAGGGTCCTGTCAGAAACCCTGGCATCATTGGTAGCATCTGTCATCTCTGCATTCCTTGGCCTGGCACCCAGGCCATAGATGCAATTCTGATACCTGTCTGAGCTCCCCAGTCAAAAGTTCTCTGTTTAGAGGCATCGAGTCAGTTGTCTTTTCAGGTCTTGTTCTCAGTTGTATGGACAGCTATGCCCCACCAGGATCCATTATGGTGGATTAGGACTTTGTAATAATACGAAGTTAGGTAGAGGCTTCTGATTGTAGGATTCCTAGGCATCCATCTTTGCAGTTCTTGGAAGAAATAATTCAGTTTAGCATCCTCTTCCTCCAGGGTTCTCTGAGCCTCATCAGCTCACCATCGGTTTCAGCTCGGTCATCTTCTTTTGCATTCTCTCAGTCCTTGCAGCTGTTTTCCTTGCCAAGAGATTTCTGTCTGTGTCTTGTGTCCTTTGTTTGTCACGTCTGGTCTGTCCTGTGTCACGGGTGTCTGCACATATTTGGGATGGGGCTGCTCTGCCCTGCCACATAGCCAGCTGCAATAGGAGAATCCCAGGGACTTGAAGTTTGTAATGTGGGGTGTACCTGGACTCTAGACGGGATTTGTAGATGGACATAGGATCTCTGGAGCTCTTCAGTTATCATGCAACTTTTTGACTCTTGTCCTAATTTTTTTTTTCAGATTCAGATGGCTTAAATCTGTGCCAGAGGGCCCCATCCCAGGTGAGGGGATTCCCCCAAGGAGGTAAGGCCCCATTTGTCTCTGCAGCAGAAGTGTGTATGGTGACTCTGTTACAGCTCTGTTCTTTGTCTTTCTTTTTAGGAAGTCAATCTGGATACCAGCAGCCAAGGTGAGCAGCGGAGAGAAGTGGTTGTTATTGCTCAGCTCTTAGGCATAACGATTTTTCAGCAGATTCATGGTGTCACAAGAGGGATCTGCCCAGTGTCAAGGATGACGTTTGCGACTGAGGCTTCAGGTGAGTTGAGGATTGTGACTGGGAGAGGGAGGGTGAGCAGGTATCCAGTTAGGAGTTCTTGGGAGGGGGTTTGCAGGCAGCCGGGTGAGAAAGGGTGTTTATTGGAGGGCCCCCCCACACAAGGCTTCTCAGAAGCCAAATAGAGGCGTTCCCATGTCTTACAGCATACAAGGTCCTCCACTGCACTCACAGGAATGCCATTTAACTTTGCCTTTCTCTAAGCCAGGTGCCACCACTAATGAAGGCCACCGCCTGGGAATCGGGATGAAGCTGGAGCCTGAAGGAGCCAGGCACACTCAGGAGAGGGCAAGTAGCTGCCTTGCTGGGATTAGGCCCACATAACTCTGAACTCACACTTTGGTTTTGGTTTTCTTTATTGTAGCTGACCAGAGGCTAACAGGTGATCATGGGGCCCTCCGAGGCAGACTCATTTCAGGTGCAACATGGATTCCCATCACCTATCATCCAAAAGATAAGTCGGGGGCCACGGCCTGGAGATGGGAGAGTAGCAGGTTGGGCATCCCTGGGACAGATTTAAAAATTGGCATGTATGTAAGCATGTCGCCTTATATTGTGTGTACTTACACTCTATGTGGACTTGCACTGTATGCATCAGCTTATATTGTGTGTACTTACACTGTACCACTTATGATCGCAGCTGCCCTGCCCTGGCACGTAGTCACAGTTAGGTAGAACAGTTATAACAACTTTACTGTTCATCTGTCTTTCGTGGGATTTTGGGTAGAAAATTTATCAGTCCAGAGTGGGGACAAGTCCTAGCTGTCAGCCACCTGTTGACCCTTCCTGTTGTCTCACAGGTCCTCATGGCTGCTGTTTTCCCCAGGATCTGCCATTTACCTCAAGGAGCGGCAGCCAGAAGATGTGTCAAAGCACCTTCTTCAGCATCTCAGGTAAGGGCCACAGTGAGCATGTAAGTGGAAGGAGTATGTGTGAGAGCACGTGGCTGTGTCTGTCTGCTCGTCTCTGTGTGTGTGAGCGCATGCTGACTGGATTTAACCTTGTGTGTGTGACTTTTGCTTTCCAGGTTTTGCAACTCCTTGTTAAATTTAGAATAAAAAATCCCCAGCTGCTTTCCACCCTGGCTGATTTTTTTTTTTGGTCCCGTCCAAGTAAAAACCCAGAAAAATACCACAAGATAGGCTAGAAAAGAACCAAAAAACCAAGAAAAAAAACCCAATATGGGTGAGAATACCGAGAAAAAAAACCCCAAGATGGGCAAGAAAAAAATGCAGAAAACACCCACAGAAAACCAAGAAAAAAACCCCAGGATGGGCAAGAAGAATCCCAGAAAAACAATGCTACATGGACCAGAAAAAACCCAGGAAAAACCAGAAAAAAAACCGGAAAAAAAAGGGAAAAAAATCCCAAGATGGGCAAGGAAAAAAACCCCCCCAAAAAAAACCACAAGATGGGCAAGGAGAAGATCCACAAAAAACCCAGAAAAATCACAGAAAAACCCCCAAGAAGGGCAAGAAAAAACCCAGAAAACACCCACAGAAAACCAAGGGAAAAACCCCAAGTTGGGTGAGAAAACTCCCAGGAAAAAAAACCAAGATGGACCAGAAAAAACCCTTAAAAAACCAAGGAAAAAAAAAAAAAAAAAAAAACGGAAAAAAAACCAAGGATAGGCAAGAATACTCCAGAAAAAACCTCAGAAAAAATCCGCAAGATGGGCAAGAAAAAACCCAGAAAAAAACACAAAAAAAACCCCCAAGATGGGCAAGAAGAAATCTGGAACAAACACCCCAAGACTGGCAAGAAAAAACGCCAAGATGGGCAAGAAAAAACTGACGTAAAACCGGCTGCAAAGCGCGACTGTCGTAAAACCGGCCGTAAAGCGCGACTGTCGTAAAAGGTGCCGTAAAGCGCGACTGTCGTAAAACCGGCCGTAAAGCGCGACCGTCATAAAAGGTGTTGTAAAGCGCGACTGTCGTAAAAGGTGTCGTAAAGCGCGACTGTCGCAAAGACGGCCGTAAAGCGCGACTGTCGTAAAAGATGCCGTAAAGCGCGACTGTCGTAAAAGGTGCCGTAAAGCGCGACTGTCGTAAAAGCGGCCGTAAAGCGCGACTGTCGTAAAAGGTGCCGTAAAGCGCGACTGTCGTAAAAGGTGCCGTAAAGCGCGACTGTCGTAAAACCGGCCGTAAAGCGCGACTGTCGTAAAAGGTGCCGTAAAGCGCGACTGTCGTAAAAGGTGCCGTAAAGCGCGACTGTCGTAAAAGCGGCCGTAAAGCGCGACTGTCGTAAAAGGTGCCGTAAAGCGCGACTGTCGTAAAAGGTGCCGTAAAGCGCGACTGTCGTAAAAGGTGCCGTAAAGCGCGACTGTCGTAAAAGCGGCCGTAAAGCGCGACTGTCGTAAAAGGTGCCGTAAAGCGCGACTGTCGTAAAAGGTGCCGTAAAGCGCGACTGTCGTAAAATCGGCCGTAAAGCGCGACTGTCGTAAAACCGGCCGTAAAGCGCGACTGTCGTAAAAGCGGCCGTAAAGCGCGACTGTCGTAAAAGGTGCCGTAAAGCGCGACTGTCGTAAAAGGTGCCGTAAAGCGCGACTGTCGTAAAAGGTGCCGTAAAGCGCGACTGTCGTAAAAGGTACCGTAAAGCGCGACTGTCGTAAAAGCGGCCGTAAAGCGCGACTGTCGTAAAAGGTGCCGTAAAGCGCGACTGTCGTAAAAGGTGCCGTAAAGCGCGACTGTCGTAAAAGGTACCGTAAAGCGCGACTGTCGTAAAAGCGGCCGTAAAGCGCGACTGTCGTAAAAGGTGCCGTAAAGCGCGACTGTCGTAAAAGGTGCCGTAAAGCGCGACTGTCGTAAAAGGTGCCGTAAAGCGCGACTGTCGTAAAACCGGCCGTAAAGCGCGACTGTCGTAAAAGGTGCCGTAAAGCGCGACTGTCGTAAAAGGTGCCGTAAAGCGCGACTGTCGTAAAACCGGCCGTAAAGCGCGACTGTCGTAAAAGGTGCCGTAAAGCGCGACTGTCGTAAAAGGTGCCGTAAAGCGCGACTGTCGTAAAAGCGGCCGTAAAGCGCGACTGTCGTAAAAGGTGCCGTAAAGCGCGACTGTCGTAAAAGGTGCCGTAAAGCGCGACTGTCGTAAAAGGTGCCGTAAAGCGCGACTGTCGTAAAAGCGGCCGTAAAGCGCGACTGTCGTAAAAGGTGCCGTAAAGCGCGACTGTCGTAAAAGGTGCCGTAAAGCGCGACTGTCGTAAAATCGGCCGTAAAGCGCGACTGTCGTAAAACCGGCCGTAAAGCGCGACTGTCGTAAAAGGTGCCGTAAAGCGCGACTGTCGTAAAAGCGGCCGTAAAGCGCGACTGTCGTAAAAGGTGCCGTAAAGCGCGACTGTCGTAAAAGGTGCCGTAAAGCGCGACTGTCGTAAAAGGTGCCGTAAAGCGCGACTGTCGTAAAAGGTACCGTAAAGCGCGACTGTCGTAAAAGCGGCCGTAAAGCGCGACTGTCGTAAAAGGTGCCGTAAAGCGCGACTGTCGTAAAAGGTGCCGTAAAGCGCGACTGTCGTAAAAGGTACCGTAAAGCGCGACTGTCGTAAAAGCGGCCGTAAAGCGCGACTGTCGTAAAAGGTGCCGTAAAGCGCGACTGTCGTAAAAACGGCCGTAAAGCGCGACTGTCGTAAAAGGTGCCGTAAAGCGCGACTGTCGTAAAACCGGCCGTAAAGCGCGACTGTCGTAAAACCGGCCGTAAAGCGCGACTGTCGTAAAGACAGCCGTAAAGCGCGACTGTCGTAAAAGGTGCCGTAAAGCGCGACTGTCGTAAAAGGTGCCGTAAAGCGCGACTGTCGTAAAAGCGGCCGTAAAGCGCGACTGTCGTAAAAGGTGCCGTAAAGCGCGACTGTCGTAAAAGGTGCCGTAAAGCGCGACTGTCGTAAAACCGGCCGTAAAGCGCGACTGTCGTAAAAGGTGCCGTAAAGCGCGACTGTCGTAAGAGGTGCCGTAAAGCGCGACTGTCGTAAAACCGGCCGTAAAGCGCGACTGTCGTAAAAGGTGCCGTAAAGCGCGACTGTCGTAAAAGGTGCCGTAAAGCGCGACTGTCGTAAAACCGGCCGTAAAGCGCGACTGTCGTAAAAGGTGCCGTAAAGCGCGACTGTCGTAAAAGGTGCCGTAAAGCGCGACTGTCGTAAAACCGGCCGTAAAGCGCGACTGTCGTAAAAGGTGCCGTAAAGCGCGACTGTCGTAAAATCGGCCGTAAAGCGCGACTGTCGTAAAACCGGCCGTAAAGCGCGACTGTCGTAAAAGGTGCCGTAAAGCGCGACTGTCGTAAAAGGTGCCGTAAAGCGCGACTGTCGTAAAAGGTGCCGTAAAGCGCGACTGTCGTAAAAGGTGCCGTAAAGCGCGACTGTCGTAAAAGGTGCCGTAAAGCGCGACTGTCGTAAAAGGTGCCGTAAAGCGCGACTGTCGTAAAAGGTGCCGTAAAGCGCGACTGTCGTAAAAGGTGCCGTAAAGCGCGACTGTCGTAAAACCGGCCGTAAAGCGCGACTGTCGTAAAAGGTGCCGTAAAGCGCGACTGTCGTAAAACCGGCCGTAAAGCGCGACTGTCGTAAAAGGTGCCGTAAAGCGCGACTGTCGTAAAATCGGCCGTAAAGCGCGACTGTCGTAAAACCGGCCGTAAAGCGCGACTGTCGTAAAAGGTGCCGTAAAGCGCGACTGTCGTAAAAGCGGCCGTAAAGCGCGACTGTCGTAAAAGGTGCCGTAAAGCGCGACTGTCGTAAAAGGTGCCGTAAAGCGCGACTGTCGTAAAAGGTGCCGTAAAGCGCGACTGTCGTAAAACCGGCCGTAAAGCGCGACTGTCGTAAAAGGTGCCGTAAAGCGCGACTGTCGTAAAAGGTGCCGTAAAGCGCGACTGTCGTAAAAGGTGCCGTAAAGCGCGACTGTCGTAAAACCGGCCGTAAAGCGCGACTGTCGTAAAAGGTGCCGTAAAGCGCGACTGTCGTAAAAGGTGCCGTAAAGCGCGACTGTCGTAAAAGCGGCCGTAAAGCGCGACTGTCGTAAAAGGTGCCGTAAAGCGCGACTGTCGTAAAAGGTGCCGTAAAGCGCGACTGTCGTAAAAGGTGCCGTAAAGCGCGACTGTCGTAAAAGGTGCCGTAAAGCGCGACTGTCGTAAAACCGGCCGTAAAGCGCGACTGTCGTAAAACCGGCCGTAAAGCGCGACTGTCGTAAAAGGTGCCGTAAAGCGCGACTGTCGTAAAAGGTGCCGTAAAGCGCGACTGTCGTAAAACCGGCCGTAAAGCGCGACTGTCGTAAAAGGTGCCGTAAAGCGCGACTGTCGTAAAACCGGCCGTAAAGCGCGACTGTCGTAAAAGGTGCCGTAAAGCGCGACTGTCGTAAAACCGGCCGTAAAGCGCGACTGTCGTAAAAGGTGCCGTAAAGCGCGACTGTCGTAAAACCGGCCGTAAAGCGCGACTGTCGTAAAAGGTGCCGTAAAGCGCGACTGTCGTAAAAGGTGCCGTAAAGCGCGACTGTCGTAAAAGGTGCCGTAAAGCGCGACTGTCGTAAAACCGGCCGTAAAGCGCGACTGTCGTAAAAGGTGCCGTAAAGCGCGACTGTCGTAAAACCGGCCGTAAAGCGCGACTGTCGTGAAAGGTGCCGTAAAGCGCGACTGTCGTAAAAGGTGCCGTAAAGCGCGACTGTCGTAAAACCGGCCGTAAAGCGCGACTGTCGTAAAAGGTGCCGTAAAGCGCGACTGTCGTAAAAGCGGCCGTAAAGCGCGACTGTCGTAAAAGGTGCCGTAAAGCGCGACTGTCGTAAAAGGTGCCGTAAAGCGCGACTGTCGTAAAAGGTGCCGTAAAGCGCGACTGTCGTAAAAGGTGCCGTAAAGCGCGACTGTCGTAAAACCGGCCGTAAAGCGCGACTGTCGTAAAAGCGGCCGTAAAGCGCGACTGTCGTAAAAGGTGCCGTAAAGCGCGACTGTCGTAAAAGGTGCCGTAAAGCGCGACTGTCGTAAAACCGGCCGTAAAGCGCGACTGTCGTAAAAGGTGCCGTAAAGCGCGACTGTCGTAAAAGGTGCCGTAAAGCGCGACTGTCGTAAAAGGTGCCGTAAAGCGCGACTGTCGTAAAAGGTGCCGTAAAGCGCGACTGTCGTAAAAAGGTGCCGTAAAGCGCGACTGTCGTAAAACCGGCCGTAAAGCGCGACTGTCGTAAAAGGTGCCGTAAAGCGCGACTGTCGTAAAAGGTGCCGTAAAGCGCGACTGTCGTAAAACCGGCCGTAAAGCGCGACTGTCGTAAAAGGTGCCGTAAAGCGCGACTGTCGTAAAAGGTGCCGTAAAGCGCGACTGTCGTAAAAGCGGCCGTAAAGCGCGACTGTCGTAAAAGGTGCCGTAAAGCGCGACTGTCGTAAAACCGGTCGTAAAGCGCGACTGTCGTAAAAGGTGCCGTAAAGCGCGACTGTCGTAAAACCGGCCGTAAAGCGCGACTGTCGTAAAACCGGCCGTAAAGCGCGACTGTCGTAAAAGGTGCCGTAAAGCGCGACTGTCGTAAAACCGGCCGTAAAGCGCGACTGTCGTGAAAGGTGCCGTAAAGCGCGACTGTCGTAAAAGGTGCCGTAAAGCGCGACTGTCGTAAAACCGGCCGTAAAGCGCGACTGTCGTAAAAGGTGCCGTAAAGCGCGACTGTCGTAAAAGCGGCCGTAAAGCGCGACTGTCGTAAAAGGTGCCGTAAAGCGCGACTGTCGTAAAAGGTGCCGTAAAGCGCGACTGTCGTAAAAGCGGCCGTAAAGCGCGACTGTCGTAAAACCGGTCGTAAAGCGCGACTGTCGTAAAAGGTGCCGTAAAGCGCGACTGTCGTAAAACCGGCCGTAAAGCGCGACTGTCGTAAAACCGGCCGTAAAGCGCGACTGTCGCAAAAGGTGCCGTAAAGCGCGACTGTCGTAAAACCGGCCGTAAAGCGCGACTGTCGTAAAACCGGCCGTAAAGCGCGACTGTCGTAAAGACAGCCGTAAAGCGCGACTGTCGTAAAACCGGCCGTAAAGCGCGACTGTCGTAAAAGGTGACGTAAAGCGCGACTGTCGTAAAAGGCCCTTGGTAGGTTCTAGATACAGTTCTAGGTCTAGTTCTAGGTGCGTTCTAGGTATGTTCTAGATGTAGTTCCGTACACTGAATATGGTCTGGGTGTGGTCTAGATTACGTTATAGGTGCATTCTAGACTGCGTTCTAGACTGCGTTCTAGACTGCGTTCTAGGCATGTTCTGGGTTACGATCTAAGTTTGTCCTAGAGCGCGTTCTAGGTACGTTCTAGATTGCGTTCTAGGTGTGTTCTAGATTGCGTTCTAGGTGTGTTCTAGATTGCGGTCTAG
Source organism: Ammospiza nelsoni (assembly GCF_027579445.1). NCBI lineage: Eukaryota > Metazoa > Chordata > Aves > Passeriformes > Passerellidae > Ammospiza > Ammospiza nelsoni. The sequence continues at coordinate 2,567,223 of NC_080666.1, forward strand.
GTGTGTTCTAGATTGCGGTCTAGGTGAGCGCTAGATTGCGTTCTAGGTGAGCGCTAGATTGCGTTTTAGGCACGTTCTAGACTCTAAATTGCGTTCTAGATTGCTTTGTATTGGCCTCTAGATTTGCGTTCTAGGTGCATTCTAGACATGTTCTAGACTCTACGAATCGTTGTAGATTGTGTTCTAGGTATGTTCTGGGTTCCGTTCTAGGTACAGTTCTAGGTACGTTCCAGAATGTTATGTTCTGTATATGTACTAGATATGTATTAAGTATGCTTCCGGATATGGTTCTAGGTATGGCTCTATGTTATATAGAATTATGTATAATATATATTAATAATATATAATACATACAATATATAATTCTATATAATCTATATAATACAATATATAAAGTATATATTCTATTTACAAATATTAATTGGTTTCACTCCAAGTATGAATTGAATTTGGCTGCTCAGTCATGCAACAAGCTGGTCCTTCATCTGAATGGATGTGCTTGCTTGAATGCTGGCCAGTGCCTGATGGCTGGAAGGCAAATGAAACTTTCCCTCACAAAATTGTGCAGTGGTATCATGGGTTGACTGGGAAAAAATAATGTATTTTCCTATGCCCGTTTCAGTTACTGTTGATTATTTTCAGATTCAGAATAGAAGCATAAATTGTCAAAGCAAAATACCAGGTGAGAATTCTCTGAGGAAGAAGGAAAAGCCAGGCGTTTTTATAATCCCTAAAAGTTTGTTCTTTAGAAGAATCCAAACATAAACTTAACTCTTGAGCATTTATGTTTATACAATTCATTGTACTCACAGGAAATAACATTAGGAATTGATTACTGCTGGTATCACCCCCTTCATAGCTGTGTGGACTAAGTTGATTCCAGTCATGTACAGAACTTGTGGGATTTTACTTCTTCAATTGTAATTGTTGTCCCAACCTCAATTTGAACCTGAAACGTCACCAGACTATCCTTTTTAGGTTAAAATAGAAAATAAAATATTGGAGCCTTTTGACTTCAGTAGTCTAACTCTGCTGAGTTTCCAGGATCCATCTGTAAATTAGTTTGGCTTTCAGCTTCCACTGTCCATAACATGTTCACTGTTCATAATTTTAACTTCAGACAGGGAACTGATGTTCAGGCAAAAATGGATGGTTTAACACATAGCTCTAGATATAGCTCTAGATATAGCTCTAGATATATAGAATTAGATATAATATATAATAATAATATATAATATATAAAATATATAATTATATATAACAATAGATATAATATTATCTATAAAGTATATATTCTATATAAGATATATTTCTATGAATACTATATATTTATATACATATTTTCAACTGCTTCTCAGATGAAAATGATTCAAGAACACTCCTCTTTCCAGACCAGTGACAAAATTGGATTTTCAGCAGAACAAAACACGTGTGAGCTCTCAGGTGGGGAGCTCCAGAGTCCTGAGCCCCCAGCTGATTCCAGTGCTGCCTTCTGTCTAATCCCAGCCTGTGTTGGCAACCTGCCCTCCCATTTCAGCAGAAATTCAGAGAGGTGAGCTGGAGTCACTGGGCACAGCACAGTGGCTGGAGCTCATCAGCCTGTTCCATACAGAAACCAGCTCTAGCAGAGTTATTCTGCTCCTGTGGTGTGCTCAGCTGGGCTGAGGTGAATCAGTCTGTTTGAATGGATTGCCTGGGAGCATCATGCAGTAATAGTCTCAAAGTGCATTGTCACCATATCCTTACCTGCTCAAGGAAAATTCCCTGGAGCTTTGAGTGCTAAGAACATGGAGTGCATGGAGGAATGGTTTCCTTCAGGCTCTCTGGTTTCCCAATATGTTTTTGGTGGCGACTGGTTCATGGAGAGGATGAGAAACAAGTATGATGTTCTGTAGAAGAAGGTTTATTAGTTCTGTTGGTCTCTGACTATATTTCTGTTATTAATCTGTTTTAGTTAGTAATTGGACAGGTCACCTGTGCATAGGACTGGGAGTTGTTATAACTCCTCTAGGTGAGGCTGTAGCATGTTTCTTCAATCCTTGGCATAGAGAGGAGTCAATACCATGTTATTTAATGGAGGCTGAAGAGTGTTTGTGCTCCTAAAGTATTTGAGACAAGGAAGATCCTGTCCATAGTGATTTGATAAAGGACAGGGATCCTACCCTTTCTGTCTGTCAGTGCTGACTCACACATGTTTGTTATTTGCACCATACCACTGCCTGTGTAGCTCTTAAGACCCCCTTAGGCATCCAGACACAGTCTGTATCTCAAACAGCCTAAAAATTCAATGATGGGATGAATTCTTTTGGAGACTATTTTTCTCTTATTAGGTTCCTATCTCAAGTGAACAAACTGCTTGATTTACAGCACTGTTGTTTGAGAGGTTCCCTTGTGTAGCTGAAGATTCGTGTAATTGCTACTTTGCAGCAAATAAAAAAAATTTCTCTGGTTCAAACTGCAATTTGACTATTTCTGATGTGTAGAGCCCATTATCAGAGCCTTGATGAGGCGCAGAACAGATTTGGATGAAAATGATGAGATTTGGATGAAATGGCCCTCCATCAGGGCAGGCTACAAAGATCCTCCTCTTTGAGGTATTGGCCCTTTTGATGCATAAAATGCATGAAAATTTGCTTGAAAAGTGCAAGTTGATGAGTAAAAGAGAATTCACAGTAATTGTAGTGAAATGAAAAAAGAAAACAGGCAAAAGCATTGGAAAGAATATGTTTAATTGCATGTAATTACTTGATGTGGGTTTCAGTCAGGGAAAAAAGGAAAAAGGAACATGCTAAATAGCGCTGGTGTGGCAATTACTCTTTGATGATTTTCTCAAATGACTGAACTTTGTGTATTATTAAAAAAAATAAAGATACAGCAACAACAAAAAACAAAAAAAAAAACCCAACCAGGAAAACCACACACACTACTTTATGTTGTAAGAACTTTGCTGTATCAGTCAAAATGCTCTGCCACCTCATGATTTTTGCATGTGTAGACAAAATGAACTTTGTTTCCTGGTAATGCTGTGTCAACATGCTAGGTGGGATGCAAGTTTAATAGTTTTAACTATCAGGGTGTGAGTAAAACATTGCCTGGGTTATCTGATAGCCTAAGCACTTTGAGATGGAGCTTCTCAGTTGAACAATTTTTTGACATGCCAGGTTTGCTGACAAACAAATCTGAACAAGTTGCAGTCTGGTGAAATAAAAATACAAGAGAAGCAGAAATAGAGGTCCAATAGAGGTGGGACAAGGTTCCTAGCACTAATTCAAATGGTTTTGTCTCTAAACAAGTAATCAGACTGTGGTGGTGTTTGAGGGTCCCCAGGACAAGGGAAGAAATGACATCTGATAATGCCTCATCTTCCCTGAGGAGGCTTCCAGTAAGGAAAGGACAAATGCGGGAGTCTGGGGCTTTCCTTCTGGGAAATTGAAAATCGAGGAAGAAAACTAGATAGGGACAAAGAAAACTGATGCTATCCTTCTGATAACAGAACTGAACTCATAAATGAATTTAGGACTGGTCCTCAGCATCTTTTAGGATTCTGTCAATGCACCTGTGACTGAGACTGGCAGTGATTTTCCCAGGTACAAAAATACAACTTCATTTCAATGTGAAGGATTAGTCAAGGTCCAGCTGTATTTTGCTTGGAAAAAAATTCTGCCTGCTATATCTGCACCAGAACAGGCTTATTGGTGGAATTCTTTTCTGCAGATGTGGCAATTTTGGGGGGGGCTGTTTTTGGTCCTAATCTGGATTATTTCTTCTGGTTTTTGTGATAACTTTCACAGATAGGCAGGTAACTGGTAGTATTCTCCCAGTCTAAGTAGGTTTCTAGGAAAATGGAGTAGTAATAAAAAAGTAGGCATAGCAAGCTAAAGAAAGAAAAGACCTGTGCTGCATCTTTGTAGCCTTTTTTTTATTTCACTGTGATGGAACACCACTCAGCTGAGTAGGGAAATATTGTCCAGTTCAGACTGTAATTGAGTAGAATCTGACTTATTTGGGGCTGAACACAAAAGTGAGGATAAATCAAGGAATTAACAAGACCGAGAGAACAGACTCTACTTTCCAAATCCCAGAGTGCCAGTGCTGGAAAGTTTATTGTAATGGAATTTCAAGCCAGGATTTCCAGGCTCAGGAGGTTTAGTTATTTTGGATGCATTTCAGATCAGCAGTGCCTGCTTGGCATGCTGTCTGCTCCTGTTGCAGCATTTAGTTTTGTGACAGGTTCTGTGTGAGAAACAAGAATGGCCCATATCAGCACACCTTGGCAGCTTTATTTCAGCTGTAGCATTTTCAAGGAGAAGTTCCACAGCTGTTATTCCTTGTAACCCTGGGCCGGTGTCTTTGCTTGAAATGGTTGAAAAGGACGTGCAAACTGAAGGCTCTTCCCCATAGAAAGGTGTCAGCTCAGCTGCTCTCGCTCCCAACGTGTGCAGAGTTACAAACACAGAGCCCTGGGGCAGCAATGCCATCAGCTGGCAGTTCAGCAGTTATAATTTACCACAGGGGATGGAATGGTTTTTTTGTGAGGGTTATCTTAGCAAGGCGCTCACTGGGGGACCCATCTGTTTCTGCTCATGTGCTTCCAAGGGTGACGTTTGCTAGCAGGGCCAAAAACCCCCCGGGAAACTGCATGTGAGCACAGTTCTCATGCGTAACCCATTGTAACTACATTTCCTCCTGTCTGTGATCTGCAGAACTCATCTGATAGGGAGTTTCTTTCCCAGTACTTTGGGTGAGTAGACTCACTAAATCCTGCTTCCTCTGTTTCTGCACTAGGGTTCATCCAGCACTGAGTACTGTGGGAATGTGTAAAATCAGAGGGGTTTGGGAAAGCTGCAAAAGGCAGGCCTCAGAGACAGCAGAACTGTGATCAGAGCTGAGCAGCAGCCATGAGATTGGTCAGCAGAAAAACTATTTAAACTGTGGAAAAGCAAGGACAAATAGAACAATGGTCTGTGTATTAACACTTGCCTAGAATGACTCCCTAAGCTACAGAAAGTTTATCTAGCAAGATATTAGGAAGTTCTAGGCTTAATACTGGAGCTCTGTGCATTGTGTTTAAGGCTCACAAGCAGGTATTGTATTTGAAATAAGCAAGCATTGTTTAACCAAAGGTACCTGTGCTTACAGTGGTTGGATAGAGCTACTGTCAATGTGCTTTTGCTTTGTGTGATTGGGCAAAAAACTGATAAAGTGAGTTGTGACATTGAGTTCTTGGTCTGCTGCCTGGGATGTGAGCTGGTGGCATCTTCCCATTGCCGTAACCATGGAATGAGGCTGATGCTGGAAAATCAAACGGCTCAAGGCAGTTCCCAGCAGCCCTGCCCTGTTTGTGATTTGTGCACAGACCCCTGCCAGTGTCAAGTACTTGGCACAGAGCTATGGTGAGAGGCACTGTGAAACTCCTGATCTCCTGCCTTCCTGCTTCCTCCCCATTTCCCTGATCCCTGAAAGCGTTTAGCCATGACAGCACTTCTCTTCACTTTAGCCATGACAGCACTGCACTTCATGTCCTAACAAGTGTTGGTTGCACAGAGGTAGTGCTGAAACTGTTGATGGTGCTGTTATTAGATGACCCCTGACACTCACCAACTAACTGAGAAACTGGAGACCATGAATTTCCCATTTCTCCTGAAATCACTTTCTTTCAGAAACTGCTGCACAGTCTTGCACACAACGCATTACTTAAAGGCAGAGATGAGAATTCAGGGAGTGGGGTCTGACTTCCAGCTGAGGTAATTGTGCAAGGCTACTGCCAGGGAAGAAGCGAGGCAATCCTGACTGGATTGAAAGCTGCCTCACTGTGAGCAACCCCTGAACCTGGAGAGAACATCTGAGTGCTTGTTAGGCTGCTGAGAGGTGGGTCTGACAGCTGCTCCTTGTGTGCATAAAGACACAGAAAGCACACAGTCCTGAGGAAGGGAAAGTTGGATGTTAATTGGCTCCGAGTGACTTCTGGTGCCAGGAATGCTCAGTATGGGATGATGCTGGGGATGTAAATGGCAGGAGAGAATTAATTGCATATTGTGAGTGAGGAAGGACTATGGTGCTCAGAAATGAGTTTAGCTTGTTTTGTTGGTTTTCTGGTAATTTTTCTAATTTGGGTTAATTTTGTGGTAGTGATTATGCCTAAATATTGTTCTAAGTCTGAAATTAGTACTGTGGTTATCTGTTGAAAAAGTTCTTAGTCTCTTATCAGGTTTTTTTTGTATATATATATTTGTATATATTTATTTAATTTAAATAAATATAAGTAAAAAAATATGATACAGAAAATATATATCTATTATTATATTAGAAGGTATTCTCTCTAATATATATAATATCTATGAATAAAATAAATACAAATATCCATATAAATATCATTAAATTTTGAAAAATAAATTTACTTTCTAAATTTTAAATCTGGTTCAAATAAAGGGGTGTCCTTGGTTTTTATTTGGTTAGAGGCAGGAGTTTTATTTTAAATAATATAAGTAATATAGAAATGTGGATCTTAAGATAGAAATATATAATAAATATATAAAGAGAAATTGCTAAAGTATGAATATAAATTTATATATAAATATATGTAAGTAATAGGAAGAGTTGTAGTATAGAATATAAATAACATTATATGGGAATATAAATATAAAAATATGTAAATATAGTTTAAAAGAAAGGGAATGTTTTGGCTTTTATTTAAGTAGAGGCAGGGGTTTTATTTTGAATATTATAAGTGTTAGAGAAGTAAAAATCTTGACGCAGAAATATTTAATCAATGCATAAAAATATGTATAAAAATATATAAATATCTACTCGCATCAGATGTAATATAGAATATAAATTTATTTATAACTTGACATTGGTAAAGATAAATGTATAAGTAAGCAATAGACATTAATATACATTATAAATACAAATATGAATATAAAAATCAGACATAAGGATAAAACATATTTAAATATTTTTTAAAAGAAAGGGTTGGGGTCTTTTTTATTATTGGGTTAGAGGCAGGGTTTTTATTTTAAATAATATGAATGTAGATATTATTGTTATATATTTCTAAATATTGAGATATAAAATCAAGATATAAATATATATATATAAACACAAAATTTAAGTAAATATAAATAATAGGAAGAGATGTAATGGAGAATACAAATAAGAGTATACATTAGTATACATTTTAAATGTAAAAGTGAATATGAACCTGAAAAACAGAATTTTAAAAAATATTTAAATACAGTTGAGAAGACTGAGGTTCTTTTTGGCTTTAATGTGGGTAGAGGCAGGGGTTTTATTTTAAATAATGTAAGTGTTACAGATGTAAAAATCCTAACACAGAAAGATATAATAAATATATAAAGATATGAATAAAAGTATATAAAAATATAAGTAATAGGAACACATGTAACATAGAATATAAATTTATAAATAAATCGCTAAATATAAATGCAAAATCGATCATACATCAGTAAACATTTTAAATATAAATTTGAAAAATGTTTTTTTAAAAAAATTAAATACAGTTGAGATGAAAGGGGGTTTTATTTGCCATGTATGGGGTAGAGGCAGGGCTTTTATTTTGAGTACTGTGAGTGTTACAGAAGTAAAAATCCTAACAGAAATATATACTTACTATGTAAAAATATGTATAAACATATAAAAATAAATTTAAGTTTTAGGGATATATGCAATATGGAATAGAAATGTATTCATAAAAACAAATGTATAAATGGACAGTGTACATCAATATACATTGTAAATAGAAATGTGAATATTAATATGAAAAAAATATTTTTTTAAATATTTAATTTTTTTTTTAAAGAAATTGTTGAGGTTTTGTTTTGTTTTGTTCTATTAGATTAGAGGCAGAAGTTTTTTTTTTCCTCTTCCCGGTTGTTTTGGGGCATTTATTTCAGAGCAGTTTTCGGCGGGGATCGCCCCTGTTCTTTTTTGCCGTCTTCGCTGCCCGCAGCCCCGAGGCGCGCTGCGCCCCCGGCTGGGGCGGGCGGCAGTGCTGCCGCCTTGTGGGCAGAGCGCGGTACTGCAGCCCTGCGCCGAGAGGCCGCCACCTTGGGAGTGGCGCGTCGCGGATGTCGCGGACTTTTGGTTGACCTTCTCAACAGGGCGGCGAAAAGGGCGGGGAAGTGGAGGACCGGGGTGGGTGACACTGGACTGCCTGCATGGAATACCGACCCCGGCGCGGCCCCGGTGGTATTTTCTGTGACGTTTCAAGTGTACCCGACACATGCTGTGGTCTCAGCGGCGCCGCGGGCGGGCGTATTTCGGCGGGTTTGTGACAGGCATGTGGGGAAACGCCTCGCTGTGCCGGGGTCCTCTGACAGCCGCTTTCCCGCCCTGAGGGAGCCGAGCCGGGCCGAATAGTTCCGAAGAGCCGAAGAGCCGAGTGTGGGCGAAAACAGCCGAGTTTCACCGAAGAGCCGAGTGTGGCCGAACACAGCCGACTTGAGACGAAGAGCCGAGTGTAGCCGAACACAGCCGACTTGAGACGAAGAGCCGATGATAGCCGAGTGTAACCGATAGCCGACTGTAGCCGACATTGGCCGCATTTAGACAAAGAGCCGAATATGACCGACTTTAGCCCAACCGGGCCGAGTTCAGCCGAAGAGCCGGAAAAGCCGAATTTAGACGAAAAGCCGAACCGAAACGATTTTAGACCTAAGCCGAACCAAGCCTAATTTAGCCGAGTTTATTTAAACAGAACCGAACGACGCCGCAGCACTCTGCCTGCAGAGCGCCGGTGCAGACGGCAGGGGGCGGTGTATAAAGCGAGTATAAAATATCAACTGTATATAAGAAGGAATAAAAAGCTCTGTGTCATGTGCAGCAGTAGAAAATTTCAGGCTCCCAGGGAATAAATAGTTTTCTTTCAATCATTATAGTTTTGGGGTTTTTTTTTACTCCCAGGTAGCCTGAAAGTTACTACTGCTGCTTTTTGATTCTAAAGCTAGGAAGGAAAACCAAGATTACAAATACAAGAAAAAGAAAGGGAAAGGGAAGGGGAAAAAAAGGAAAGGAAAGGAAAGGAAAGGAAAGGAAAGGAAAGGAAAGGAAAGGAAAGGAAAGGAAAGGAAAGGAAAGGAAAGGAAAGGAAAGGAAAGGAAAGGAAAGGAAAGGAAAGGAAAGGAAAGGAAAGGAAAGGAAAGGAAAGGAAAGGAAAGGAAAGGAAAGGAAAGGAAAGGAAAGGAAAGGAAAGAAAGCAGGAGAGCAGAAGGGAAGGGAAGGGAAAGGGGTGAAAAACAGCGTTAAAAAAATAAAAAGAGTTGGAGGGGAAAAGAGAGGGCATTCGGGAGGAGCGGTCCTGCCTCAGGTCCTTCCCCGCCCTGGGGCGAAGGACCCGTTTGATGCCCGGGAGGGACTGCAGCTCCCGGTGGCGGGGGACGGAGCCGTGGCTGTCAGCCCGAGACTCCAACTCCCGGCAGGCCCTGCTGCCGGCGCGGCGTGTGACGCAACGGCTATCGCGGCACATGAGTGGCTACCAGCGCGAGACTCCAACTCCCGGCAGGCCCTGCTGCCGGCGCGACGTGTGACGCAACGGCCGACGCTGCCCGGGATTTTTCTCTAAATCGGCAGTAAATACAGCTGAGTAAAATTAGCTTGGTTTTCTTCCTTCTTTTTTAACTGAATTGTTTTTATTAAAAATACTATTTGAATATGTAGAAAAAGTGGGGATGTCCTGTACTATATCCTAGCTTTTCTTGTTTATAGGGTGCTCAGAAAACATGCGTCCCTTAGAGTCCCTCAGAAAGGTTCTCAGTGCGATCTCTACCAAGGTATGTATTTACTAATAAGTGATCCCTTTAGATATTTGCCTGTGTACCTTTTCCTGTAATTCAGAGCTTGCGTTCTGTGGGTTTTATGATAAACCTGTAAAATATGTAAGAATGCTTTTGCAAGTCTGAATCGTTGAAGGCAGCAGTAAGTGGATTTAGAGCCTGTTCTTGACCAGACAACGGGAAAAAGTGTGACTTTGATGCTGAACTTGTTTTTTTCATTTTTCATTTGACTTGTCTGGAATGATTTAGGAATAGAGAGAGCTAGAAAAAGAGAGAAATAGAATTGATTATGGAGCACTCCTCAAATGCTCACCACGATTCAGTGTAGAGCCGAAGTGAAGGGTGATGGAACAGAGCTCTGTGCTTTAGAAGGAAATAAATTTAAACCTGACCTCCGCACAGAGTCTCACTAACTTCTTTTGTTTTAAAATACAAAATATTATTAGGAAGTGTTGGAAGTTAGTGTTTTGGGAAAGAAACGGCAGTTCCACAGAACATTCCATTTAACAGAGGCTCTGGGAAGGATTCATGTTGTAACTGCTGTCACTGCAATCAGTTGGTGGTTCAGCCTTGAAATGTGCACTTGCCCTTCTATAAAGCACTGTTTTGTTTGCCTTTCAGTGCTATGAGTCTTGATAAATTGGAGAAGAGCCCAAGAGAAATTTTTCATCCCTTGATATAAAAGGTAGGAAGTGACTTTTTTTGGTTTGGTTCTTTTTCTTTATTATTTCCTGGAAATAAAAGTAATTAAGTATAGGTACTACTGGTTTGTTTCTTCCAGTAGCAGATGATAACAATAGCAGTAGTAATAGTAAAAATAATAATAGAAATAATAATAATAGCAATGTAATACTACCTAAACTGTCTTTATCCATTGAACTGGCCATTTCAAATCAAAACTTCTAAACACAAATCAAACCATCATCCTCGTAGAATCTTTCACAGCAGTGGGCTATAGATCCTGGTTTTGTTGACAGGATTTATTGGTTCTGGAATAGCAAGAGGGAAGTACAAGCCTAACTACTTCTAGCTCACAGACCCATCCAGTGAATACTGCTTTGTGTTTTGGTGGGCTTGTGATGACTTTGAAATCAATTGCTCATTCCAGTAAAAAAAATTAATGTTTTTTTGAACCTGACAGCAGAAATAACTTTAGGCACCAACTTAATAATAACAGATCACCAATTTAAGTTCATAATTTTATGCTGTACTATCAAAGTTTAAAGGTAAATTTTTACTTATTAGGAGATGGTATAAAGTGTATGTTCCAATGTGTTGGATGTATGCAAAGGTACATACGTACCCGAAAGTCCTTAGAGGAAACAAATTTTTACGTCTGCTGTTTGATTGTTTATCATACAATATTTGGTTTTATTTCCCAGGGATCGGTGAATTTTAACTTTGGAGTCCTCTGTGCTAAGGATGCTCAGCCTACAGATGATGAAATGTTCAGTAATGGTGAGTTTTTCACCTTCTCTTTAATTGCTATGCTGATCTGAATAAGAAAAAAACAAAAGCAAGAGAAAAAAAAAGGATGGTTTATTATTTTTTACGCTGTTATGTTTGTTTCCTCAGTATTTGCTGCAGCTCTGCGAACCCAAGCTTTGGGTTCCTTCTGTCCCACTGGGAGTTGCCCAGTTTGGTTGCATCTGGTGAAATTCACCCTGAGACCTTACAGAGCTAGCTCAAACTACGTGAGAGCCATTTGCAGTTCTCTCCAGACACCTGGAGAATGGGTGATGTTTCTGAGGGTCTGGCAAGTATACTTGTATCAAAACTCAGTCTGTGAAATTTCTGGGGAAAACCCTTCTGTGTCCTGAAGGGTTCAAACTCTGGTGAGGATCCAGTTATCAGGTGCTCACCTGGATGGTTCCAGCTCTTAAAGTGAACACTTGTACTCTTACCCTGTAGTTTACATCTATTGTATTTTTGTTATTTTGCAAGATTTTACGGCTTTGCAAAATATTGTGCGTTTCACTCTTTGGAACCTCTCAGATGGTTCTTTGGTGCAGCACCACCTCATGGGACACTTGGCTGCCGTCCTGAAGGGGTTGGTCGCTAGAATTGTAAATCCTGGAGAGTTTGTAAGTCTTCTGTCCCCAGGGAGGTACCATGCTTTGTTTACTTTTGTTCTGTTTGTTAGGCGCTGCTTCTCATTGGAAGTATGAATTTCAAACTACCCTGTTCTTATTTTAACTGTTTTCCTGGTTCTCTCCCTACGGCAGGGAAAGACTCTCGTCTCCTTGTCGTCGGGCTCGGTGCTGTCCAAGAAGATGCAGAGACTAAAAAAATCATAAGAAGCAAAATATGACTGCAGGGAAAACAAGCTGGAGAGAACAAAAGGTGATATTGTTATCCTTACCCTGTATTAGAAACATCCGCTGTGCTTTGATGCTGGCAGCTGCCAGGGGCTTGTTAGCTCTTTGTAGGCAGGTGTAGGTGTTCACTTGTAGGTTTTTTCTCTGGACAAGTCAATTCAAACTTTGCTAAGCTTATATTTGCAAATTACTCTCTAGCACAGTCCAGCATGACATTTTTGAATGTTGTAAAAATACCATGTTACTTGGAAATTGCTAATGATGAGAAGCTTTAGGGAAAAATAAGATGTCAGGGTTGGGAGATGTGAGAAGAATTTTGAGGGGATGTTAGACTGAAATAAAGCACACTTGAAGCTGGACTGGCACGCTGGCAGATCCCCTATTAAACAGTAGCGCTGAGATTAGCCTGGGGGTTGCCCATTGTTTCTGTAGAAATAAATGTTTTCTGGTCTTCAGAGGTAAGCTGCTTTGAAAAGCTGGAAGGCACAGCATAGTGACAATCCGTGTGCTTCGCATTAAAAATAGATTTCAGAAGGGTCCTAGGCTTTTGTCTTTTCCTAGAAGTCGATGTAATCCTATTGAGGAGTTTTTAATTCTGTGCTGCCATGTCATCGATCAGGGCCCTGTCGTACTAATCATCATACAGATGCAAAACAAAAAATCAGACCCTGTCCCGACCACTTAGAGCCCAGAACACGATTTCCTCAGGCTGCCATTTGTGTGCCATCGGTACTCACCATGGAAGCGAGCTGGGGATCGTTGCACCCGTTGGGAACAAACCGCTTCTCGTCACACAGAAATGGAATTGGGACGACGCCTCAGCCAGCCTCTCTCTCCTGAATCTGCAGCAGAGCAGTTCCAGTCCATGCGGGCAATCCAGTTCCTGACGATCTGAGCGCACGGAGCAGCGCTCAGCTGCTGTGGGGGGCTCAGGGAGGGCAGAGTGTGCATTGTCATCTTCCTGAACCTACAGACGCGAATCAAAGTGAGAAGCCACAGGGTGGAAATCAGTCGCATATATGCTAAATAAAACTTGCAGGTTTTTTTTAAGAATTGTTTTTGCTTGTTCTTTGTTGTGCTTCTGTGCTTAGAAAACCTCCCTTTACAATCAGTTCAATTCATCAATTGAACCTTTGTTTGCAGACTCTCACTGAGCAGAATTTGTTGCAGACTCAGTGCACGCTGTGCAGGCCTCCCGGGAGTGTGAGGAGCTCACGTGTGCTACTTTTTGCTTTAGGACGCTCTGAGGTATTTATTCCTTTTGGGATACATGATGAGAATTCCCAAGAGAGGTAGTTATAAGGTATGACATCGGGAAAAAGCCTGTGTGGTTGGAATGTTGTTGCTGTCAAAAGTTAATTTTTTCTTAGCCAGTAGTTAGCTTTTTGCTTTATTTTTGTGGTATCAATATTTTATTGTTTAAAAAATTCCTTCAAAATAACTTCAGTGGTCGCCCACCAGTACCTTGTTCAGATTTGCCTATTTGCTTGTAGCTGAAATGTTCACATCTTGTTTATCATTCTATTTAAGAAACTGCTGCCCAGCCAACTAATAACTGAATATCCATCTGTCTAGGACACGGGGAGAGGATTTAGGTAATGTCTTTATTTCCAGAAAAAAGTTCCAGTGTAGTTTCTAAATAGAGGAGAAGGGGGTGAAGACTCGGGGCTCTGATGCCGTTGGGGCACCCCAAGGTCCCCAGGAGAGGGGGCCCCACTGCGGTGCAGGAGCAGGTGTGTTCTCATGTAATATTGAACAAATTATAAATATAAATATGAAAATTATAAACATGAAAATATTTTTAAAATACTTAAATAAAGCGGGTTTTCTTTATTGGTCAATAGGCAGGGTTTTGATTGTAAAAATTATAAATGCAAATAATATAAAGGTAGAAATCTAAGTTTAGAAATATATAATAAATACATACAGATAAATATAAAAATTTAAAATATCAGAAAAAATTAGTTGTAGCAGTAGATATTATACATAATTTAAATAATAATTTAAATCTATTTTAAAATTTTATATATATAATATATCATTATTAATGTAATACATCCAAAGAAACGATAAATTAAAATATGAATGTATAATTATACAAAGTATAAATAAAAAATATTTCAGTATCCTTTAAAAGAAGGGTTTTTTTATTTATTTGGTTAGAGACGGGGTTTTTATTTGGAATAATGGAAGTATTATAGAAGTATAAAATTAAATATAGAAATATACAGTCAATATAGAAAGATATTTGTAAAAACACGAGCGAACGACGCCTCCTTCGGCCGAACCAAGGCGAGACCGGCGGAACCTGACGGCCTCGAGCGAACCGAGGCCAGGCTTGCGAGGCTGCCTGAACGGAGCCGAGCTCAGCCGAACCGAGCCCGCTGCTCTCGTGCGCGCTAATTAGCGCGAGTGCGGTCACTGCCCAATGAGCTCCTGTGCCACGCCGCGCTCCCGATCGTGTCCGTGCGATGGCCGGGCCGCCCGCGGGACGCGGCAGCAGGAGAGCCCCGAGCCGGGCGAGTTTAACGTGAGGCGGCGCCGCTTGCCCGCCGTCAGGGAGCCGAGCCGAGGCGAGCTCAGCCGAACGCGGAGAGAGCGGCTCCGAGTTGGGCCGAAGCGAGCCGAGCCGCGCCGAGCGCAGAGAGCGGCTCCGAGTTCGGCCGAAGCGAGCCGAGGCGCGCCGAGCGCCGAGAGCGGCTCCGAGTTCGGCCGAAGCGAGCCGCGGCGCGCCGGGCGCAGAGAGCGGCTCCGAGTTCGGCCGAAGAGAGCCGAGCCGCGCCGAGCGCAGAGAGCGGCTCCGAGTTCGGCCGAAGCGAGCCGAGGCGCGCCGGGCGCAGAGAGCGGCTCCGAGTTCGGCCGAAGAGCGCCGAGCCGCGCCGAGCGCAGAGAGCGGCTCCGAGTTCGGCCGAAGCGAGCCGAGCCGCGCCGGGCGCAGAGAGCGGCTCCGAGTTCGGCCGAAGCGAGCCGAGCCGCGCCGGGCGCACAGAGAGGCTCCGAGTTCGGCCGAAGCGAGCCGAGCCGCGCCGAGCGCAGAGAGCGGCTCCGAGTTCGGCCGAAGAGAGCCGAGCCGCGCCGGGCGCAGAGAGCGGCTCCGAGTTCGGCCGAAGAGAGCCGAGGCGAGCCGAGCGCAGAGAGCGGCTCCGAGTTCGGCCGAAGAGCGCCGAGCCGCGCCGATCGCAGAGAGCGGCTCCGAGTTCGGCCGAAGAGCGCCGAGGCGCGCCGAGCGCAGAGAGCGGCTCCGAGTTCGGCCGAAGCGAGCCGAGCCGCGCCGGGCGCACTGATCGGCTCCGAGTTCGGCCGAAGCGAGCCGAGGCGCGCCGGGCGCAGAGAGCGGCTCCGAGTTCGGCCGAAGCGAGCCGAGGCGCGCCGAGCGCAGAGAGCGGCTCCGAGTTCGGCCGAAGCGAGCCGAGCCGCGCCGGGCGCACAGAGAGCGGCTCCGAGTTCGGCCGAAGCGAGCCGAGCCGCGCCGAGCGCAGAGAGCGGCTCCGAGTTCGGCCGAAGCGAGCCGAGCCGCGCCGGGCGCAGAGAGCGGCTCCGAGTTCGGCCGAAGAGAGCCGAGGCGAGCCGAGCGCAGAGAGCGGCTCCGAGTTCGGCCGAAGCGAGCCGAGGCGCGCCGGGCGCACTGATCGGCTCCGAGTTCGGCCGAAGCGAGCCGAGGCGCGCCGGGCGCAGAGAGCGGCTCCGAGTTCGGCCGAAGCGAGCCGAGGCGCGCCGAGCGCAGAGAGCGGCTCCGAGTTCGGCCGAAGCGAGCCGAGGCGCGCCGGGCGCACAGAGAGGCTCCGAGTTCGGCCGAAGCGAGCCGAGCCGCGCCGGGCGCACAGAGAGCGGCTCCGAGTTCGGCCGAAGCGAGCCGAGGCGCGCCGAGCGCAGAGAGCGGCTCCGAGTTCGGCCGAAGCGAGCCGAGGCGCGCCGAGCGCAGAGAGCGGCTCCGAGTTCGGCCGAAGCGAGCCGAGGCGCGCCGAGCGCAGAGAGCGGCTCCGAGTTCGGCCGAAGCGAGCCGAGGCGCGCCGAGCGCAGAGAGCGGCTCCGAGTTCGGCCGAAGAGAGCCGAGCCGCGCCGAGCGCAGAGAGCGGCTCCGAGTTCGGCCGAAGCGAGCCGAGCCGCGCCGGGCGCACTGATCGGCTCCGAGTTCGGCCGAAGAGCGCCGAGCCGCGCCGAGCGCAGAGAGCGGCTCCGAGTTCGGCCGAAGCGAGCCGAGGCGCGCCGGGCGCACTGATCGGCTCCGAGTTCGGCCGAAGCGAGCCGAGCCGCGCCGGGCGCACAGAGAGCGGCTCCGAGTTCGGCCGAAGCGAGCCGAGCCGCGCCGAGCGCAGAGAGCGGCTCCGAGTTCGGCCGAAGAGAGCCGAGCCGCGCCGGGCGCAGAGAGCGGCTCCGAGTTCGGCCGAAGAGAGCCGAGGCGAGCCGAGCGCAGAGAGCGGCTCCGAGTTCGGCCGAAGAGCGCCGAGCCGCGCCGGGCGCAGAGAGCGGCTCCGAGTTCGGCCGAAGAACGCCGAGCCGCGCCGAGCGCAGAGAGCGGCTCCGAGTTCGGCCGAAGCGAGCCGAGCCGCGCCGGGCGCACTGATCGGCTCCGAGTTCGGCCGAAGCGAGCCGAGGCGCGCCGGGCGCAGAGAGCGGCTCCGAGTTCGGCCGAAGCGAGCCGAGGCGCGCCGAGCGCAGAGAGCGGCTCCGAGTTCGGCCGAAGCGAGCCGAGCCGCGCCGGGCGCACTGATCGGCTCCGAGTTCGGCCGAAGCGAGCCGAGGCGCGCCGAGCGCAGAGAGCGGCTCCGAGTTCGGCCGAAGCGAGCCGAGCCGCGCCGGGCGCACAGAGAGCGGCTCCGAGTTCGGCCGAAGCGAGCCGAGCCGCGCCGAGCGCAGAGAGCGGCTCCGAGTTCGGCCGAAGCGAGCCGAGCCGCGCCGGGCGCAGAGAGCGGCTCCGAGTTCGGCCGAAGAGAGCCGAGGCGAGCCGAGCGCAGAGAGCGGCTCCGAGTTCGGCCGAAGCGAGCCGAGGCGCGCCGGGCGCACTGATCGGCTCCGAGTTCGGCCGAAGAGCGCCGAGGCGCGCCGAGCGCAGAGAGCGGCTCCGAGTTCGGCCGAAGCGAGCCGAGCCGCGCCGGGCGCACTGATCGGCTCCGAGTTCGGCCGAAGCGAGCCGAGGCGCGCCGGGCGCAGAGAGCGGCTCCGAGTTCGGCCGAAGCGAGCCGAGGCGCGCCGAGCGCAGAGAGCGGCTCCGAGTTCGGCCGAAGCGAGCCGAGGCGCGCCGGGCGCACAGAGAGGCTCCGAGTTCGGCCGAAGCGAGCCGAGCCGCGCCGGGCGCACAGAGAGCGGCTCCGAGTTCGGCCGAAGCGAGCCGAGGCGCGCCGAGCGCAGAGAGCGGCTCCGAGTTCGGCCGAAGCGAGCCGAGGCGCGCCGAGCGCAGAGAGCGGCTCCGAGTTCGGCCGAAGCGAGCCGAGGCGCGCCGAGCGCAGAGAGCGGCTCCGAGTTCGGCCGAAGCGAGCCGAGGCGCGCCGAGCGCAGAGAGCGGCTCCGAGTTCGGCCGAAGAGAGCCGAGCCGCGCCGAGCGCAGAGAGCGGCTCCGAGTTCGGCCGAAGCGAGCCGAGCCGCGCCGGGCGCACTGATCGGCTCCGAGTTCGGCCGAAGAGCGCCGAGCCGCGCCGAGCGCAGAGAGCGGCTCCGAGTTCGGCCGAAGCGAGCCGAGGCGCGCCGGGCGCACTGATCGGCTCCGAGTTCGGCCGAAGCGAGCCGAGGCGCGCCGAGCGCAGAGAGCGGCTCCGAGTTCGGCCGAAGCGAGCCGAGCCGCGCCGGGCGCACAGAGAGCGGCTCCGAGTTCGGCCGAAGCGAGCCGAGCCGCGCCGAGCGCAGAGAGCGGCTCCGAGTTCGGCCGAAGCGAGCCGAGCCGCGCCGGGCGCAGAGAGCGGCTCCGAGTTCGGCCGAAGAGAGCCGAGGCGAGCCGAGCGCAGAGAGCGGCTCCGAGTTCGGCCGAAGCGAGCCGAGGCGCGCCGGGCGCACTGATCGGCTCCGAGTTCGGCCGAAGAGCGCCGAGGCGCGCCGAGCGCAGAGAGCGGCTCCGAGTTCGGCCGAAGAGCGCCGAGCCGCGCCGAGCGCAGAGAGCGGCTCCGAGTTCGGCCGAAGCGAGCCGAGGCGCGCCGGGCGCACTGATCGGCTCCGAGTTCGGCCGAAGCGAGCCGAGGCGCGCCGAGCGCAGAGAGCGGCTCCGAGTTCGGCCGAAGCGAGCCGAGGCGCGCCGGGCGCACAGAGAGGCTCCGAGTTCGGCCGAAGCGAGCCGAGCCGCGCCGGGCGCACAGAGAGCGGCTCCGAGTTCGGCCGAAGCGAGCCGAGGCGCGCCGAGCGCAGAGAGCGGCTCCGAGTTCGGCCGAAGCGAGCCGAGGCGCGCCGAGCGCAGAGAGCGGCTCCGAGTTCGGCCGAAGCGAGCCGAGGCGCGCCGAGCGCAGAGAGCGGCTCCGAGTTCGGCCGAAGCGAGCCGAGGCGCGCCGAGCGCAGAGAGCGGCTCCGAGTTCGGCCGAAGAGAGCCGAGCCGCGCCGAGCGCAGAGAGCGGCTCCGAGTTCGGCCGAAGCGAGCCGAGCCGCGCCGGGCGCAGAGAGCGGCTCCGAGTTCGGCCGAAGAGCGCCGAGCCGCGCCGAGCGCAGAGAGCGGCTCCGAGTTCGGCCGAAGCGAGCCGAGGCGCGCCGGGCGCACTGATCGGCTCCGAGTTCGGCCGAAGCGAGCCGAGGCGCGCCGGGCGCAGAGAGCGGCTCCGAGTTCGGCCGAAGCGAGGCGATCCGTGCCGAAGGGTCGAGTCCAGCCGAATGCAGATGACAATGGCCGAGTTTAGCCGATTACAGCCGAGTTTAGCCGAGCAGCTGTGAGCCTTGCACGCTTGAGGTGAGCGTGCATCGTTGCCGGCCTGGGATTGAGTGAAATGCACTAAGGAAACCAGCTCTGGGGAGGGAGGCAGGGAAATCCTCTCTTAACGTTTACCAATTCGTCCGTCAAACTCATCACGGCAGGACAGAGTGAAGACTGAAAGTGTAAGAAGATGTGGAGGGAAACAGAGAATCTGGCAGGAGCATCGAACGCACAAGTGCACGAATTTTGCTTTTTGCTTGGATGTAAACTCAGAAGTTGTAAGGAATTTGGGAAGGAGAAGGGACATTTCAGAAGGAGAAGAAGTTGTTGTTGGAGTCCTGGCAAAAGCTTTAAAAAAAAAAAAAAAGTGGTTTCTTTTTTCTTCACTATTATATTCTTTGGTGGTATATGGTGTGCTGTTTTATTTCTTGGTGTTATTAGCTCTGTGTAAATTGTTTATTGAGTCAAGCTAACTTTGCTTGGGTTGTTTTGTATTTGAGGTAGGATCAATTTCAAGAGGTTTCTTTCACAGACTTCTGATAGGTATTACTGGGATTTTGGTTTTGTTTACTGTATGCATAAACATAGAGATTTGGTAGGGCCAGCTGGGCTGCTGGAGTTTTGGGTGTGAATTTATTAGATGGCTTTTGTTAAACACAGAATAATTATGTAAGGTAACAGCAAATTACCCAATTACCCAATTGATCTAGCTATGTAACCTTACCACAAAGTTTTATATCTTGCCAGTTTTCTGTTCTTCTGCTCCAAGTAGTTGTTGCAAAAAAAGAAAGCACTGTTACTTTTCTGAAAAGTTTTCTTCTATAACAAGCCCTTTACTGCCCTTGAATGTGAGTCAGAGGAGCCAAACAGCTGTAGCTGCTCTGAGGGCTTGGTGGGATTCGCCCCCTCCCTTTTCCTGGGTGCCATGGGAACGAGAGGCGGGCACAATCAGGGGTATATTAACCCCAGCCGTGGCTGAGGGGCTTCATTCCCTCTCTGGGATGTGCTGGGTTAAGAGCTCTCCTCATTTCAGTGAAGAGGCTTTTTCAGCCCGTCTCAGCATCTTTTCAGCAGGTGTTTCTGGGCATCTAAAGCACAGAGGCTTGGAAGATTCTGTGAAGAAAACAGCATGGAATACAGGGAGTATTTAGGTTTGTGATTTTGGGTTTTGTGTTTAGGAGTGGTAAGGTGCTTTTGTAATTTTTAGTTTTGCTCTGGTTGTTTTTTTGGTTGGATTTCTTTTGGTGGAATTTTTGGTTTTTTTTGGTTTTCATTTTGGGGTTTTTAGTTGGTTTTTGTGGGGGTTTTGGATTTTTTGATGTTTTCTGTGGTTTTTTTGTTTCTGTGGGGAGTTAGGTGTTTTGGGATTTATTGTTTGTGTGGGTTTTGTTTGTTTGGTTTTTTTCTTTGTTTGTTTTTGGGATTGGTTTTGTTGGTTTTTTTTTGTTTTGTTTTGTTTTTTTTTAATTGAGGAGTGCAACTCCCTGAAATTCCAAGCTGTGTCAAGCACAACATTTTATTCAGCAGATTGATCATGTCACAAGAGGGATCCGCCCAAGGTCCAAGATGATGTTTGAGATTGAGGCTTCAGGTGAGTTGAGGATTGTGATTGGGAGAGGGAGGGTGAGCAGTTAGGAGTTCTTGGGAGGGAGTTTGCAGGCAGCAGGGTGAGAAAGGGTCTTTATTTGTTTATTTGAGGCCTCCCCCACACAAGGCTTCTCAGAAGCCTAGCAGAGGCATTCCCATGTCTTACAGCACACAAGGTCATCCACTGCACTCAGGGGAATGCCATTTAACTTTGCCTTTCTCTAACCCAGGTGCCACTCCTAATGAAGGCCTTGGAATCATGATGAAGCTGGAGCCTGAAGGAGCCAGGCACACTCAGGAGAGGGCAAGTAGCTGCCTTGGTGGGATTTGGCCCACATAACTCTGGACTCATACTTTGGTTTTGGTTTTCTTTATTGTAGCTCACCGAGAGGCTCACAGGCCATCACGAGGCCCTCCGAGGCAGACTCATTTCAGGTGCAGCGTGGATTCCCATCACCGATCATCCAAAAGATAAGTCGAGGGCCTTGGCCTGGAGATGAGAGAATAGTGGGTTGGGAGTTCTTGGGGCAGATTTGAAAATTGGCAGCCGGAAAAGCAATCTTCTCCAAGGGCCTCTTAGGACAGCTAAAGGGAGAGGCTCTCCTTTTGATGGCAGCTTTCAGGCGGGCAGTGCAGAACAGCTCCGGTCTGTATCCTGTTGTCCGGTGTGCTGTGTTCCCTAGTGTGTCTTTGGGGTCCCTTTTGCCTTCTCCCCTCGAGACCCTCACCACAAGCATGATGTGTCGTGTTTCATGTCCCCCCTGTTTGCCACGTTCTGTGTCACGGGTGTGTGCACACATTTTTTGCCGGAGCTGTTCTGCCCTGCCGCATGGCCTGCTGCAGTAGGAGAAACCGTGGGGCGTTGGAATTTGTAATGCTGGCTGTACTTGGGCTCTAGATGCTATTCCTAGATTGACATAAGGTGTTTGCACCTTTTGAGTTATCCTGGTGGTGTTTGGCATATGTTGTAACTTTCTTTCAGGTGCAGACGCATTCCATGTGTGGCAGGGGGTCAGAGTTAGGAGGTGTCGGGCCTTCTTAGGAGTGCGGTGAGTAGCTGAGTGGTGGGGTTTTGGCCGATGCGGTGCCAAGATCAGGGACTGATGTTTGGTTCTCTTTACTCTAGCTGTCTCAGAGACACCAGCCCAGTGCCAGCAGGACCTTCCCAGCTGACGAGGTGGCCTTTCTTTGCACCTGACAGGGACCAGCATCCCCAGATGTCTGAGAGATAAGTAGAGGGCTGTGACCCACAGAGGGGATGAAAGCAGGGTGCTGGTTTGGGAATTCCTGGGAGGGGGTTTTGAGTCCAGTTTTGGGGGGGGGGGTGTGGTGTGTTCATGAAGTGGCCCCTTAGGCCCCATAAAAGCCAAGTCTCACTTTTGATTGCAGTGCTGAGGTGTGCAGCAGGGCAGAGCAGTCCCGGTGTGCATCGTGTCACTTGTCTATTGTGCATTATGTGTTGTTTGCGTATGCCATATCTTTCACTTAGGGGGGCCTGTGAGAAACCCTGGCATCATTGTTAGCCTCTGTGATCTCTGCACTCCTTGGCCTGGCGCCCAGGCCACAGAGCTTTTGACTAGGGAGCTCAGACAAGCATCAGACTCTCTTCTCTCTTTGGAAGCATCCAGTCAGACGTCTTTTCAGGTCTTGTTCTGAGCTGTATGGACAGCTGTGCCCCACCTGGATCCATTATGGTGGATTAGGACTTGTAATATTACGAGGTTAGGTAGAGGATTTTGACTGTAGGATTCCTAGGCATCCGTCTTTGCTGTTCTTGGAATAAATCATTCAGTAATCATCTTCTTCCTCCAGGGTTCTCTGAGCCTCATCAGCTCACCATCGGTCTCAGCTCACTCATCTCCTTTTGCATTCTCTCAGTCCTTGCAGCCGTTTTCCTTGCCAAGAGATTTCTGTTCCTGTTGTGTCCCCGTTGTCTGTCCTATCCTGTGTCATGGCTCTCAGCACACATTTGTGCCCGAGCTGCTCTGCCGTGCTGCACAGCCTGGTGCGATAGGAGAAGTCCCAGGGACTTGGAGGTTGTAATGTGGGGTGTAGTTGGACTCTAGATGGGATTTGTAGATGGGCACATCATATCTGGAGCTCATCAGTTATCCTGCCACAGTGTGACTCTTGTCCTAACTTTTTTTTCAGGTTCAGATGGATTAAATGTGTGCCAGAGGGCCCCATGCCAGGTGTGGGGATTCTCCTGAGTAGGTGAGGCCCCATTTGCCTCTGCAGCAGACTCTGTTACACCTCTCAACTGACTCTGTTACACTGCTGTTGTTTGTCTTTCTTCTAGGAAGTAAATCTGGATGCCAGCAGTCAACGTGAGCAGTGGAGAGAATTGGTTGTTATTGCTCAGCTCTCAAGCACAACAATTTCGCAGCAGATTGATCGTGTCACAAGAGGGATCTGCCCAGTGTCAAGGATGATGTTTGAGATTGAGGCTTCAGGTGAGTTGAGGATGGTGCCTGGGAGAGGGAGGGTGATCAGGTATCCAGTTTAGGATTTCTTGGGAGCGGGTTTGCGGGCAGCAGGGTGAGAAAGGGTCTTTATTTGTTTATTTGAGAGCCCCTCCCAAGGTGTCTCAGAAGCCTAGCAGAGGCATTCCCATGGCTTACAGCATACAAGGTGATCCACTGCACTCAGAGGAATGCCATTTAACTTTGTCTTTCTGTAACCCAGGTGCCACTGCTAATAAAGGCCACAGCCTTGGAATCAGGATGAAGCTGGAGCCTGAAGGAGCCAGGCACACTCAGGAGAGGGCAAGTAGCTGACTTGCAGGGATTTGGCCCACATAACTCTGGACTCACTCTTTGATTTTGGTTTTCTTGATTGCAGCTGACCGAGAGGCTCACAGGCCATCACAGAGCCCTCCAAGGCAGACTCATTTCAGGTGCAGCGTGGATTCCATTCACCGATCATCCAAAAGATAAGTCGGGGGCCACAGCCTGGAGATGGTGGAGTAGCAGGTTGGGAGTTTTTGGGACAGATTCAAAAATGAGCAGAGAGGAAAGCAATCTTCTCCAAAGGCCTTTTAGGACAGCTAAAGGGAGAGGCTCTACTTTTGATGGCAGCTTTCAGGCGGGCAGTGCAGAACAGCTCCGGTCTGTATCCTGTTGTCCGGTGTGCTGTGTTCCCTAGTGTGTCTTTGGGGTCCCTTTTGCCTTTTCCCCTCGAGGCCCTCACCACAAGCATGGTGTGTCGTGTTTCATGTCCCCCTGTTTGTCACTTTCTGTGTCACGGGTGTGTGCACACATTTTTTGCCAGAGCTGTTCTGCCCTGCCGCATGGCCTCCTGCAGTAGGACGAACCATAGGGAGGGGGAATTTGTAATGTGGGCTGTACTTGGGCTCTAGATGTTGTTCCTAGATTGACATAAGATGTTTGCAGCTTGTGAGTTACCCTGGTGGTGTTTGACATATGTTCTAACTTTCTTTCAGGTGCAGATGCATTCCACGTGTGGCAGAGGGTCAGGGTTAGGAGGTGCCGGGCCTTCTTAGGAGCGCGGTGAGTAGCAGAGTGGTGGGGTTTTGGCCAATGCGGTGCCAAGATCAGGCCCTGATGTTTGGTTCTCTTTAATCTAGCCGTCTGAGAGACACCAGCCCGGTGCCAGCAGGACCTTCCCAGCTGACGAGGTGGCCTTTCTTTGCACCTGACACAGACTGGCATCCCCAGATGTCTGAGAGATAAGTAGAGGGCTGCGACCCACAGTGGGGATGAAGGCATGGTGCTTGTTTGGGAATTCCTGGGAGGGGTTTTTGAGTCCAGTTTGGAGCGGGGGGTGTTCATTAAACGGCTCGTTAGGCCCCATGAAAGCCAAGTCTCACTTTTGATCACAGTGCTGAGGTGTGCAGGGCAGAGCAGTCCCCGTGTGCATCGTGTCACTTGTCTGTTGTGCATTGTGTGTTGTTTTGTGTATCTCCTGTCTTCTACCTTAGGCCTTTGAGGGCCCTGTCAGTACCCCTGGCATCATTGTTAGCATCTGTGATCTCTGCATTCCCTGGTCTGGCACCCGGGCCACAGAGCTTTTGACTCGCGAGCTCAGACAGGCATCAGACTCTCTTCTCTCTTTGGAAGCATCCAGTCAGGTGCCTTGTCAGGTCTTGTTCTGAGCTGTATGGACAGCTGTGCCCCACCTGGATCCATTATGGTGGATTAGGACTTGTAATATTACGAGGTTAGGTAGAGGATTTTGACTGTAGGATTCCTAGGCATCCGTCTTTGCTGTTCTTGGAATTAATCATTCAGTTATCATCTTCTTCCTTCAGAGTTCTCTGAGCCTCATCAGCTCACCATCGGTCTCAGCTCGGTCATCTCCTTTTGCATTCTCTCAGTCCTTGCAGCCATTTTCCTTGCCAAGAGATTTCTGTCTGTGTCTTGTGCCTATTGTTTGTCACGTCCTGTCCTGTGTCACGGGTGTCTGCACACTTTTGGGATGGGGCTGCTCTGCCGTGCTGCACAGCCTGGTGCGATAGGAGAAGTCTTGGAGACTTGGAATGTGTAATGTGGGGTGTAGTTGGACACTAGATGGGATTTGTAGATGGACACAGGACATCTGGAGCTCATCAGTTATCCTGCCACAGTGTGACTCTTGTCCTAACTTTTTTTTCAGATTCAGATGGATTAAATGTGTGCCAGAGGGCCCCATCCCGGGTGAGGGGATTGCCGCGAGCCGGTGAGGCCCCATTTGTCTCTGCAGCAGAAGTGTGTATGGTGAGTGTGTTACAGCTCTGTTCTTTGTCTTTCTTTTCAGGATGTCAATCTGGATGCCAGCAGTCAAGGTGAGCAGTGGAGAGAATTGGCTGTTATTGCTCAGCTCTCAAGCACAACAATTTTTCAGCAGATTCGTCGTGTCACAAGAGGGATCTGCCCAGTGTCAAGGATGATGTTTGAGATTGAG
Organism: Ammospiza nelsoni; assembly: GCF_027579445.1. NCBI lineage: Eukaryota > Metazoa > Chordata > Aves > Passeriformes > Passerellidae > Ammospiza > Ammospiza nelsoni. Next base: position 2,592,647 of record NC_080666.1, read on the forward strand.
GCTTCAGGTGAGTTGAGGATGGTGCCTGGGAGAGGGAGGGTGATCAGGTATCCAGTTTAGGAGTTCTTAGGAGGGGGTTTGCAAGCAGCAGGTTGAGAAAGGGTGTTTATTTGAGGGCACCCCACACAAGGCTGAGAAGCCTAGCAGAGGCATTGCCATGTCTCAGAGCACACAAGGTGATCCACTGCACTCAGAGGAATGCCATTTAACTTTGTCTTTCTGTAACCCAGGTGCCACTGCTAATAAAGGCCACAGCCTTGGAATCAGGATGAAGCTGGAGCCTGAAGGAGCCAGGCACACTCAGGAGAGGGCAAGTAGCTGACTTGCAGGGATTTGGCCCACATAACTCTGGACTCATACTTTGGTTTTGGTTTTCTTTATTGCAGCTGACCGAGAGGCTCACAGGCCATCACAGAGCCCTCCAAGGCAGACTCATTTCAGGTGCAGCGTGGATTCCCCTCACCGATCATCTAAAAGATAAGTCGGGGGCCGCGGTCTGGAGATGAGACGATGAGAGAGTATCAGGTTGGCAGTTCTTTGGCCAGATTTAAAAATTGGCAGTGGGGAAAGCAATCTTCTCCAAAGGCCTCTTAGGACAGCTAAAGGGAGAGGCTCTACTTTTGATGGCAGCTTTCAGGCGGGCAGTGCAGAACAGCTCCGGTCTGTATCCTGTTGTCCGGTGTGCTGTGTTCCCTAGTGTGTCTTTGGGGTCCCTTTTGCCTTCTCCCCTCGAGACCCTCACCACAAGCATGATGTGTCGTGTTTCATGTCCCCCTGTTTGTCACTTTCTGTGTCACGGGTGTGTGCACAGATTTGTGCCAGAGCTGTTCTTCCCTGCCGCATGGCCTGCTGCAATAAGACGAACCATAGGGAGGGGGAATTTGTAATGTTGGCTGTACTTGGGCTCTAGATGCTATTCCTAGATTGACATAAGGTGTTTGCAGCTTGTGAGTAACCCTGGTGGTGTTTGACATATGTTCTAACTTTCTTTCCGGTGCAGATGCATTCCACGTGTGGCAGAGGGTCAGGGTTAGGAGGTGCCGGGCCTTCTTAGGAGCGCGGTGAGTAGCAGAGCGGTGGGGTTTTGGCCAATGCGGTGCCAAGATCAGGCACTGATGTTTGGTTCTCTTTACTCTAGCTGTCTCAGAGACACCAGCCCGGTGCCAGCAGGACCTTCCCGTTTGACAAGGTGGCCTTTCTTTGCACCCGAGACCCGCATCCCCAGCTGTATGAGAGATAAGTAGAGGGCTACGACCCACAGTGGGGATGAAGTCATGGTGCTGTTTCGGGAAATACTGGGTGGAGTTTTTGATTCAGCTTTGGCGGTGGGGGATGTTCATGAGGTGGCCCCTTAAGCCTCATAAAAGCAAAGTCTCACTTTTGATCACAGTGTTGAGGTGTGCAGGGCAGAGCAGTCCCGGTGTGTCTCGTGTCACTTGTCTGTTGTGCATTATGTGTTGTTTGTGTATCCAATGTCTTTTACCTTTGGAGGGCCCTGTCAGTACCCCTGGCATCATTGTTAGCATCTCTGATCTCTGCATTCCCTGGCCCGGCACCCAGGCCATATATGAGTTTCTGATACCTGTCTGAGCTCCCCAGTCAAAAGTTACCTCTTTGGAAGCATCCAGTCAGGTGCCTTGTCAGGTCTTGTTCTGAGCTGTATGGACAGCTATGCCCCACCTGGATCCATTGTGGTGGATTAGGACTTGTAATAATATGAGGTTAGGTACAGCATTCTGACCGTAGGATTCCTAGGCATCCATCTTTGCTGTTCTTGGAATTAATCGTTCAGTTATCATCTTCGTCCCCCAGGGTTTTCTGAGCCTCATCAGCTCACCATCGGTCTCAGCTCGGTCATCTCCTTTTGCATTCTCTCAGTCCTTGCAGCCATTTTCCTTGCCAAGAGATTTCTTTTCCTGTTGTGTCCCCTGTTGTTGTCTGTCCTGTCTGTCCTGTGTCACGGGTGTCTGCACACATTTGGGATGGGGCTGCTCTGCCGTGCTGCACAGCCTGGTGCGATAGGAGAAGTCTTGGAGACTTGGAATGTGTAATGTGGGGTGTAGTTGGACACTAGATAGGATCTGTGGATGGGCACAGGGCATCTGGAGCTCATCAGTTATCCTACAAGAGTGTGACTCTTGTCCTAACTTTTTTTTCAGATTCAGATGGATTAAATGTGTGCCAGAGGGCCCCATCCCGGGTGAGAGGATTGCCCCGAGCCGGTGAGGCCCCATTTGTCTCTGCAGCAGAAGTGTGTATGGTGAGTGTGTTACAGCTCTGTTCTTTGTCTTTCTTTTCAGGAAGTCAATCTGGATGCCAGCAGTCAAGGTGAGCAGTGGAGAGAATTGGCTGTTATTGCTCAGCTCTCAAGCACAACAATTTTTCAGCAGATTCGTCGTGTCACAAGAGGGATTTGCCCAGTGTCAAGGATGATGTTTGAGATTGAGGCTTCAGGTGAGTTGAGGATGGTGCCTGGGCGAGGGAGGGTGATCAGGTATCCAGTTTAGGATTTCTTGGGAGCGGGTTTGCAAGCAGCAGGGTGAGAAAGGGTGTTTATTTGAGGGCACCCCACACAAAGCTGTTCAGAAGCCTAGCAGAGGCATTCCCATGGCTTACAGCATACAAGGTGATCCACTGCACTCAGAGGAATGCCATTTAACTTTGTCTTTCTGTAACCCAGGTGCCACTCCTAATGAAGGCCACAGCCTTGGAATCAGGATGAAGCTGGAGCCTGAAGGAGCCAGGCACACTCAGGAGAGGGCAAGTAGCTGACTTGCAGGGATTTGGCCCACATAACTCTGGACTCATACTTTGGTTTTGGTTTTCTTGATTGCAGCTGACCGAGAGGCTCACAGGCCATCACAGAGCCCTCCAAGGCAGACTCATTTCAGGTGCAGCGTGGATTCCCCTCACCGATCATCCAAAAGATAAGTCGGGGGCCACGGTCTGGAGATGGTGGAGTAGCAGATTGGGAGTTCTTGGGACAGATTCAAAAATGAGCAGAGGGGAAAGCAATCTTCTCCAAAGGCCTCTTAGGACAGCTAAAGGGAGAGGCTCTACTTTTGATGGCAGCTTTCAGGCGGGCAATGCAGAACAGCTCCGGTCTGTGTCGTGTTGTCCGGTGTGCCGTGCTCCCTGGTGTGTCTTTGGGGTCCCTTTTGCCTTTTCCCCTCGAGGCCCTCACCACAAGCATGATGTGTCGTGTTTCATGTCCCCCCTGTTTGTCACTTTCTGTGTCACGGGTGTGTGCACACATTTTTTGCCGGAGCTGTTCTGCCCTGCCGCACGGCCTGCTGCAATAGGACGAGCCTTGGGGAGTTGAAATTTGTAATGTGGGCTGTACTTGGGCTCTAGATGTTGTTCCTAGATTGACATATGGTGTTTGCAGCTTGTGAGTTATCCTGGTGATGTTTGACATGTGTTATAACTTTCTTTCAGGTGCAGATGCATTCCACATGTGGCAGAGGGTCAGGGTTAGGAGGTGCCGGGCCTTCTTAGGAGCGCGGTGAGTAGCAGAGTGGTGGGGTTTTGGCCGATGCGGTGCCAAGTTCAGGCACTGATGTTTGGTTCTCTTTAATCTAGCTGTTTGAGAGACACCAGCCCGGTGCCAGCAGGACCTTCCCATCTGATGAGGTGGCCTTTCTTTGCACCTGACAGGGACCAGCATCCCCAGCTGTATGAGAGATAAGTAGAGGGCCGTGACCCACAGAGGGGCTGAAAGCACGGTGCTGGTTTGGGGATTACAGGGAGGGGGTTTTGAGTCCAGTTTGGAGGTGGGGGGGTGTTAATGAAGTGGCCCCTTAGGCCCCATAGAAGCCAAGTCTCACTTTTGATCACAGTGCTGAGGTGTGCAGCAGGGCAGAGCAGTCCCGGTGTGTCTCGTGTCACTTGTCTGTTGTGAATTGTGTGTTGTTTGTGTATCCCATGTCTTTTACCTTAGGGGTGCCTGTCATTAATCTTGGCATCATTGTTAGCATCTGTGATCTCTGCATTCCCTGGCCTGGCACCTAGGCCACAGAACTTTTGACTGGGGAGCTCAGACAGGCGTCAGACTCTCTTCTGTCTTTGGAAGCATCGCATCTGATGTCTTGTCAGGTCTCGGTCTGGGCTGTATGGACAGCTATGCCCCCACCTGGATCCATTTTGGTGGATTAGGATTTGGCGTAATATGAGGTTAGGTAGAGGATTCTGACCGTAGGATTCCTAGGCATCCATCTTTGCAGTTCTTAGAAGAAATCATTCAGTTATCATCTTCTTCCTTCGGGGTTCTCTGAGCCTCATCAGCTCACCATCAGTTTGAACTCGGTCATCTCCTTTTGCATTCTCTCAGTCCTTGCAGCCATTTTCCTTGCCTAGAATTTTCTGTCTGTGTTGTGTCCCCGTTGTCTGTCCTGTCCTGTCCATCCTGTGTCACGGCTGTCAGCACACATTTGTGCCCGAGCTGCTCTGCCCTGCCGCATAGCCTGGTGCAATAGGAGAGGGCCCGGGGATTTGTAATGTGCAGTGTGGGGTGTAGTTGGACTCTAGATGGGATTTGTAGATGGACACAGGATATCTGGAGCTCTTCAGTTCTCATTGAACCGTCTGACTGTTGTCCTAACTTTTTTTTCAGAGGCACCTCCTCAGATGACTGCAGTAGTTGTGTAGGTTCCTTCTTCTGAAAGGGAATAGGGCGCAAGAATTCATCTTCCAGAGAATTTTTGCAAGTCCTGGCTTGTATTGTATCTGCCTATGGTGGCTTATGTTCTATGTACCTATACATCTGTCTTCTATTGGATTTTGGGTAGAAAATTTATCAGTCCAGAGTGGGGACAAGTCCTAGCTGTCAGATAGCCACTCGTTGACACTTCCTGTCGTCTCGCAGGTCCCCGAGGCTGCTGATTTCCCCAGGATCTGCCATTTTACCTCAAGGAGCGGCAGCCAGAAGATGTGTCACAGCACGTTCTTCAGCATCTCGAGTAAGGGCCGCAGTGAGCATTTAAGTGGAAAGATTGTGTGAGCGTGTGTGAGAGCACGTGGCTGTGTCTGTCTGTGTCTGCTCGTTTCTGCGTGTGTGAGTGCATGCTGACTGGATTTAACCTTGTGTGTGTGACTTTTGCTTTCCAGGTTTTGCGACTCCTTGTTAAATTTAGAATAAAAAATCCCCAGCCGGGTTGTATTGCATGAACTGACATGATATGTACCGATTTTGGCTTAAAACCCAGAAAACCAGACGAAGATGAGCAGGAAAAAACCAGAAAAAAACCACATGATGGACAAGAAAAAAACCCAGAAAAAGCCCAGGATGGGCAAGAAAGCAACGAGAAAAAAACCCCAGAAAATAATCCCAGATGGGCAAGAAAAAAACGTAGAAAAACCCCAGAAAATCACCCAAGATGGGCAAGAAAAAAACCCAAAAAAAAAACTCTGAGATGGGCAAGAAGAAAACCAGAAAAAAGTCTGAAGATGGGCAAGAAAAAACCCAGAAAAAACCCCCAAGATGGACAAGAAATAACCCAGAAAAAAATTCGAAGAAGGGCAAGAAAAGACCCAGAAAACACCCAGAAAAAAATCGCAACCCAAGTATAAATATAGAAATGTTTGTCAAGTATATGCAAATATATAAAGAAATGTTAAATTATTTGAAATATAAAATAACATAAATATAACATTTATACAGTATTACTTGTGTTATGGATCATATTGATTTTTATTTATTTCCTATAATACACTACAATATTTATATCAATTTTACATCTATCATATCTATCATTTGTTATATGTTATACCAGATTGATATACTCTAGGTTTTTTTAAGTAGTTTAAAATAAAGGGGATTTTTTTTTTATTTGGCAAAAGCAGGTGTTTTAGTATAAACATTATAAATACAAATAATATAAAGGTAGAAATCTAAGAATAGAAATAGATCATAAATAGCTGAAGGTTAATATAAAAATTAAAAATGTAAGAAAAAATAAGTTGTAGCAGTAGATATGGTACATAATTAGGAAAATAATTTATCTCTTATTTGAATGGGATACATGTTATACATAATGATTAATATAATACTTAAGTATAAACTGCAAATATAAATGTGAATATAGTCATGAGCGCTATAAATATAAAAATATTTCAATGTAGTTTAAAAGAATAGAGCTTTTTTGTATTTATTTAGTTAGGATGGGATTTGTATTTTAAATAGTGAAAGCATGATAGAAATGTAATTTTAGACATAGAAATATGCAATCAATGTGGAAAGATATTTATAAAAGCACAAAATATAAGTAAATATAAATAATAGAAATAGAATAATGTTATATAAATTACATGCTACATCAATGTCCACTATAGCTATGCATGTGAATATAAATACGAAAAATGGAAATAAAAAATTTATTTAAACATGGCTTTAAAGCAAGGGGCCTTGTTTGATTCTGGTGGGGTAAGAGGCAGGTTTTTGGCATTTATTTCAGAGCAGTTTTTGGCGGGGGTCGCCCCTGTTCTTTTTCGCCACCTTGCCTGCCCGCAGCCCCGAGGCGCGCTGCGCCCCCGGCTGGGGCGGGCGGCAGTGCTGCCGCCTTGTGGGCAGAGCGCGGTACTGCAGCCCTGCGCCGAGAGGCCGCCACCTTGGGAGTGGCGCGTCGCGGATGTCGCGGACTTTTGGTTGACCTTCTCAACAGGGCGGCGAAAAGGGCGGGGAAGTGGAGGACCGGGGTGGGTGACACTGGACTGCCTGCATGGAATACCGACCCCGGCGCGGCCCCGGTGGTATTTTCTGTGACGTTTCAAGTGTACCCGACACATGCTGTGGTCTCAGCGGCGCCGCGGGCGGGCGTATTTCGGCGGGTTTGTGACAGGCATTTTGGGAAACGCCTCGCTGTGCCGGGGTCCTCTGACAGCCGCTTTCCCGCCCTGAGGGAGCCGAGCCGGGCCGAATAGTTCCGAAGAGCCGAAGAGCCGAGTGTGGGCGAAAACAGCCGAGTTTCCCCGAAGAGCCGAGTGTAGCCGAAAACAGCCGAGTTTCACCGAAGAGCCGAGTGTGACCGAAAATAGCCGAGTTTCACCGAAGAGCCGAGTGTGGCCGAACACAGCCGACTTGAGACGAAGAGCCGAGTGTAGCCGAACACAGCCGACTTGAGACGAAGAGCCGATGATAGCCGAGTGTAACCGATAGCCGACTGTAGCCGACATTGGCCGCATTTAGACAAAGAGCCGAATATGACCGACTTTAGCCCAACCGGGCCGAGTTCAGCCGAAGAGCCGGAAAAGCCGAATTTAGACGAAAAGCCGAACCGAAACGATTTTAGACCTAAGCCGAACCAAGCCTAATTTAGCCGAGTTTATTTAAACAGAACCGAACGACGCCGCAGCACTCTGCCTGCAGAGCGCCGATGCAGACGGCAGGGGGCGGTGTATAAAGCGAGTATAAAATATCAACTGTATATAAGAAGGAATAAAAAGCTCTGTGTCATGTGCAGCAGTAGAAAATTTCAGGCTCCCAGGGAATAAATAGTTTTCTTTCAATCATTATAGTTTTGGGGTTTTTTTTACTCCCAGGTAGCCTGAAAGTTACTACTGCTGCTTTTTGATTCTAAAGCTAGGAAGGAAAACCAAGATTACAAATACAAGAAAAAGAAAGGGAAAGGGAAGGGGAAAAAAAGGAAAGGAAAGGAAAGGAAAGGAAAGGAAAGGAAAGGAAAGGAAAGGAAAGGAAAGGAAAGGAAAGGAAAGGAAAGGAAAGGAAAGGAAAGAAAGCAGGAGAGCAGAAGGGAAGGGAAGGGAAAGGGGTGAAAAACAGCGTTAAAAAAAGAAAAAGAGTTGGAGGGGAAAAGAGAGGGCATTCGGGAGGAGCGGTCCTGCCTCAGGTCCTTCCCCGCCCTGGGGCGAAGGACCCGTTTGATGCCCGGGAGGGACTGCAGCTCCCGGTGGCGGGGGACGGAGCCGTGGCTGTCAGCCCGAGACTCCAACTCCCGGCAGGCCCTGCTGCCGGCGCGGCGTGTGACGCAACGGCTATCGCGGCACATGAGTGGCTACCAGCCCGAGACTCCAACTCCCGGCAGGCCCTGCTGCCGGCGCGACGTGTGCCGCAACGGCCGACGCTGCCCGGGATTTTTCTCTAAATCGGCAGTAAATACAGCTGAGTAAAATTAGCTTGGTTTTCTTCCTTCTTTTTTAACTGAATTGTTTTTATTAAAAATACTATTTGAATATGTAGAAAAAGTGGGGATGTCCTGTACTATATCCTAGCTTTTCTTGTTTATAGGGTGCTCAGAAAACATGCGTCCCTTAGAGTCCCTCAGAAAGGTTCTCAGTGCGATCTCTACCAAGGTATGTATTTACTAATAAGTGATCCCTTTAGATATTTGCCTGTGTACCTTTTCCTGTAATTCAGAGCTTGCGTTCTGTGGGTTTTATGATAAACCTGTAAAATATGTAAGAATGCTTTTGCAAGTCTGAATCGTTGAAGGCAGCAGTAAGTGGATTTAGAGCCTGTTCTTGACCAGACAACGGGAAAAAGTGTGACTTTGATGCTGAACTTGTTTTTTTCATTTTTCATTTGACTTGTCTGGAATGATTTAGGAATAGAGAGAGCTAGAAAAAGAGAGAAATAGAATTGATTATGGAGCACTCCTCAAATGCTCACCACGATTCAGTGTAGAGCCGAAGTGAAGGGTGATGGAACAGAGCTCTGTGCTTTAGAAGGAAATAAATTTAAACCTGACCTCCGCACAGAGTCTCACTAACTTCTTTTGTTTTAAAATACAAAATATTATTAGGAAGTGTTGGAAGTTAGTGTTTTGGGAAAGAAACGGCAGTTCCACAGAACATTCCATTTAACAGAGGCTCTGGGAAGGATTCATGTTGTAACTGCTGTCACTGCAATCAGTTGGTGGTTCAGCCTTGAAATGTGCACTTGCCCTTCTATAAAGCACTGTTTTGTTTGCCTTTCAGTGCTATGAGTCTTGATAAATTGGAGAAGAGCCCAAGAGAAATTTTTCATCCCTTGATATAAAAGGTAGGAAGTGACTTTTTTTGGTTTGGTTCTTTTTCTTTATTATTTCCTGGAAATAAAAGTAATTAAGTATAGGTACTACTGGTTTGTTTCTTCCAGTAGCAGATGATAACAATAGCAGTAGTAATAGTAAAAATAATAATAGAAATAATAATAATAGCAATGTAATACTACCTAAACTGTCTTTATCCATTGAACTGGCCATTTCAAATCAAAACTTCTAAACACAAATCAAACCATCATCCTCGTAGAATCTTTCACAGCAGTGGGCTATAGATCCTGGTTTTGTTGACAGGATTTATTGGTTCTGGAATAGCAAGAGGGAAGTACAAGCCTAACTACTTCTAGCTCACAGACCCATCCAGTGAATACTGCTTTGTGTTTTGGTGGGCTTGTGATGACTTTGAAATCAATTGCTCATTCCAGTAAAAAAAATTAATGTTTTTTTGAACCTGACAGCAGAAATAACTTTAGGCACCAACTTAATAATAACAGATCACCAATTTAAGTTCATAATTTTATGCTGTACTATCAAAGTTTAAAGGTAAATTTTTACTTATTAGGAGATGGTATAAAGTGTATGTTCCAATGTGTTGGATGTATGCAAAGGTACATACGTACCCGAAAGTCCTTAGAGGAAACAAATTTTTACGTCTGCTGTTTGATTGTTTATCATACAATATTTGGTTTTATTTCCCAGGGATCGGTGAATTTTAACTTTGGAGTCCTCTGTGCTAAGGATGCTCAGCCTACAGATGATGAAATGTTCAGTAATGGTGAGTTTTTCACCTTCTCTTTAATTGCTATGCTGATCTGAATAAGAAAAAAACAAAAGCAAGAGAAAAAAAAAGGATGGTTTATTATTTTTTACGCTGTTATGTTTGTTTCCTCAGTATTTGCTGCAGCTCTGCGAACCCAAGCTTTGGGTTCCTTCTGTCCCACTGGGAGTTGCCCAGTTTGGTTGCATCTGGTGAAATTCACCCTGAGACCTTACAGAGCTAGCTCAAACTACGTGAGAGCCATTTGCAGTTCTCTCCAGACACCTGGAGAATGGGTGATGTTTCTGAGGGTCTGGCAAGTATACTTGTATCAAAACTCAGTCTGTGAAATTTCTGGGGAAAACCCTTCTGTGTCCTGAAGGGTTCAAACTCTGGTGAGGATCCAGTTATCAGGTGCTCACCTGGATGGTTCCAGCTCTTAAAGTGAACACTTGTACTCTTACCCTGTAGTTTACATCTATTGTATTTTTGTTATTTTGCAAGATTTTACGGCTTTGCAAAATATTGTGCGTTTCACTCTTTGGAACCTCTCAGATGGTTCTTTGGTGCAGCACCACCTCATGGGACACTTGGCTGCCGTCCTGAAGGGGTTGGTCGCTAGAATTGTAAATCCTGGAGAGTTTGTAAGTCTTCTGTCCCCAGGGAGGTACCATGCTTTGTTTACTTTTGTTCTGTTTGTTAGGCGCTGCTTCTCATTGGAAGTATGAATTTCAAACTACCCTGTTCTTATTTTAACTGTTTTCCTGGTTCTCTCCCTACGGCAGGGAAAGACTCTCGTCTCCTTGTCGTCGGGCTCGGTGCTGTCCAAGAAGATGCAGAGACTAAAAAAATCATAAGAAGCAAAATATGACTGCAGGGAAAACAAGCTGGAGAGAACAAAAGGTGATATTGTTATCCTTACCCTGTATTAGAAACATCCGCTGTGCTTTGATGCTGGCAGCTGCCAGGGGCTTGTTAGCTCTTTGTAGGCAGGTGTAGGTGTTCACTTGTAGGTTTTTTCTCTGGACAAGTCAATTCAAACTTTGCTAAGCTTATATTTGCAAATTACTCTCTAGCACAGTCCAGCATGACATTTTTGAATGTTGTAAAAATACCATGTTACTTGGAAATTGCTAATGATGAGAAGCTTTAGGGAAAAATAAGATGTCAGGGTTGGGAGATGTGAGAAGAATTTTGAGGGGATGTTAGACTGAAATAAAGCACACTTGAAGCTGGACTGGCACGCTGGCAGATCCCCTATTAAACAGTAGCGCTGAGATTAGCCTGGGGGTTGCCCATTGTTTCTGTAGAAATAAATGTTTTCTGGTCTTCAGAGGTAAGCTGCTTTGAAAAGCTGGAAGGCACAGCATAGTGACAATCCGTGTGCTTCGCATTAAAAATAGATTTCAGAAGGGTCCTAGGCTTTTGTCTTTTCCTAGAAGTCGATGTAATCCTATTGAGGAGTTTTTAATTCTGTGCTGCCATGTCATCGATCAGGGCCCTGTCGTACTAATCATCATACAGATGCAAAACAAAAAATCAGACCCTGTCCCGACCACTTAGAGCCCAGAACACGATTTCCTCAGGCTGCCATTTGTGTGCCATCGGTACTCACCATGGAAGCGAGCTGGGGATCGTTGCACCCGTTGGGAACAAACCGCTTCTCGTCACACAGAAATGGAATTGGGACGACGCCTCAGCCAGCCTCTCTCTCCTGAATCTGCAGCAGAGCAGTTCCAGTCCATGCGGGCAATCCAGTTCCTGACGATCTGAGCGCACGGAGCAGCGCTCAGCTGCTGTGGGGGGCTCAGGGAGGGCAGAGTGTGCATTGTCATCTTCCTGAACCTACAGACGCGAATCAAAGTGAGAAGCCACAGGGTGGAAATCAGTCGCATATATGCTAAATAAAACTTGCAGGTTTTTTTTAAGAATTGTTTTTGCTTGTTCTTTGTTGTGCTTCTGTGCTTAGAAAACCTCCCTTTACAATCAGTTCAATTCATCAATTGAACCTTTGTTTGCAGACTCTCACTGAGCAGAATTTGTTGCAGACTCAGTGCACGCTGTGCAGGCCTCCCGGGAGTGTGAGGAGCTCACGTGTGCTACTTTTTGCTTTAGGACGCTCTGAGGTATTTATTCCTTTTGGGATACATGATGAGAATTCCCAAGAGAGGTAGTTATAAGGTATGACATCGGGAAAAAGCCTGTGTGGTTGGAATGTTGTTGCTGTCAAAAGTTAATTTTTTCTTAGCCAGTAGTTAGCTTTTTGCTTTATTTTTGTGGTATCAATATTTTATTGTTTAAAAAATTCCTTCAAAATAACTTCAGTGGTCGCCCACCAGTACCTTGTTCAGATTTGCCTATTTGCTTGTAGCTGAAATGTTCACATCTTGTTTATCATTCTATTTAAGAAACTGCTGCCCAGCCAACTAATAACTGAATATCCATCTGTCTAGGACACGGGGAGAGGATTTAGGTAATGTCTTTATTTCCAGAAAAAAGTTCCAGTGTAGTTTCTAAATAGAGGAGAAGGGGGTGAAGACTCGGGGCTCTGATGCCGTTGGGGCACCCCAAGGTCCCCAGGAGAGGGGGCCCCACTGGGGTGCAGGAGCAGGTGTGTTCTCATGTAATATTGAACAAATTATAAATATAAATATGAAAATTATAAACATGAAAATATTTTTAAAATACTTAAATAAAGCGGGTTTTCTTTATTGGTCAATAGGCAGGGTTTTGATTGTAAAAATTATAAATGCAAATAATATAAAGGTAGAAATCTAAGTTTAGAAATATATAATAAATACATACAGATAAATATAAAAATTTAAAATATCAGAAAAAATTAGTTGTAGCAGTAGATATTATACATAATTTAAATAATAATTTAAATCTATTTTAAAATTTTATATATATAATATATCATTATTAATGTAATACATCCAAAGAAACGATAAATTAAAATATGAATGTATAATTATACAAAGTATAAATAAAAAATATTTCAGTATCCTTTAAAAGAAGGGTTTTTTTATTTATTTGGTTAGAGACGGGGTTTTTATTTGGAATAATGGAAGTATTATAGAAGTATAAAATTAAATATAGAAATATACAGTCAATATAGAAAGATATTTGTAAAAACACGAGCGAACGACGCCTCCTTCGGCCGAACCAAGGCGAGACCGGCGGAACCTGACGGCCTCGAGCGAACCGAGGCCAGGCTTGCGAGGCTGCCTGAACGGAGCCGAGCTCAGCCGAACCGAGCCCGCTGCTCTCGTGCGCGCTAATTAGCGCGAGTGCGGTCACTGCCCAATGAGCTCCTGTGCCACGCCGCGCTCCCGATCGTGTCCGTGCGATGGCCGGGCCGCCCGCGGGACGCGGCAGCAGGAGAGCCCCGAGCCGGGCGAGTTTAACGTGAGGCGGCGCCGCTTGCCCGCCGTCAGGGAGCCGAGCCGAGGCGAGCTCAGCCGAACGCGGAGAGAGCGGCTCCGAGTTGGGCCGAAGCGAGCCGAGCCGCGCCGAGGGCAGAGAGCGGCTCCGAGTTCGGCCGAAGAGAGCCGAGGCGCGCCGAGCGCACTGATCGGCTCCGAGTTCGGCCGAGGCGAGCCGGGCCGCGCAGAGAGTGGCTCCGAGTTCGACCGAAGCGAGCCGAGCCGCGCCGAGCGCAGAGAGCGGCTCCGAGTTCGGCCGAAGCGAGCCGAGCCGCGCCGGGCGCACAGAGCGGCTCCGAGTTCGGCCGAAGAGCGCCGAGGCGCGCCGAGCGCAGAGAGCGGCTCCGAGTTCGGCCGAAGCGAGCCGAGCCGCGCCGGGCGCACAGAGAGCGGCTCCGAGTTCGGCCGAAGCGAGCCGAGGCGCGCCGGGCGCACAGAGAGCGGCTCCGAGTTCGGCCGAAGCGAGCCGAGGCGCGCCGGGCGCAGAGAGCGGCTCCGAGTTCGGCCGAAGCGAGCCGAGGCGCGCCGAGCGCAGAGAGCGGCTCCGAGTTCGGCCGAAGCGAGGCGATCCGTGCCGAAGGGTCGAGTCCAGCCGAATGCAGATGACAATGGCCGAGTTTAGCCGATTACAGCCGAGTTTAGCCGAGCAGCTGTGAGCCTTGCACGCTTGAGGTGAGCGTGCATCGTTGCCGGCCTGGGATTGAGTGAAATGCACTAAGGAAACCAGCTCTGGGGAGGGAGGCAGGGAAATCCTCTCTTAACGTTTACCAATTCGTCCGTCAAACTCATCACGGCAGGACAGAGTGAAGACTGAAAGTGTAAGAAGATGTGGAGGGAAACAGAGAATCTGGCAGGAGCATCGAACGCACAAGTGCACGAATTTTGCTTTTTGCTTGGATGTAAACTCAGAAGTTGTAAGGAATTTGGGAAGGAGAAGGGACATTTCAGAAGGAGAAGAAGTTGTTGTTGGAGTCCTGGCAAAAGCTTTAAAAAAAAAAAAAAAAGTGGTTTCTTTTTTCTTCACTATTATATTCTTTGGTGGTATATGGTGTGCTGTTTTATTTCTTGGTGTTATTAGCTCTGTGTAAATTGTTTATTGAGTCAAGCTAACTTTGCTTGGGTTGTTTTGTATTTGAGGTAGGATCAATTTCAAGAGGTTTCTTTCACAGACTTCTGATAGGTATTACTGGGATTTTGGTTTTGTTTACTGTATGCATAAACATAGAGATTTGGTAGGGCCAGCTGGGCTGCTGGAGTTTTGGGTGTGAATTTATTAGATGGCTTTTGTTAAACACAGAATAATTATGTAAGGTAACAGCAAATTACCCAATTACCCAATTGATCTAGCTATGTAACCTTACCACAAAGTTTTATATCTTGCCAGTTTTCTGTTCTTCTGCTCCAAGTAGTTGTTGCAAAAAAAGAAAGCACTGTTCCTTTTCTGAAAAGTTTTCTTCTATAACAAGCCCTTTACTGCCCTTGAATGTGAGTCAGAGGAGCCAAACAGCTGTAGCTGCTCTGAGGGCTTGGTGGGATTCGCCCCCTCCCTTTTCCTGGGTGCCATGGGAACGAGAGGCGGGCACAATCAGGGGTATATTAACCCCAGCCGTGGCTGAGGGGCTTCATTCCCTCTCTGGGATGTGCTGGGTTAAGAGCTCTCCTCATTTCAGTGAAGAGGCTTTTTCAGCCCGTCTCAGCATCTTTTCAGCAGGTGTTTCTGGGCATCTAAAGCACAGAGGCTTGGAAGATTCTGTGAAGAAAACAGCATGGAATACAGGGAGTATTTAGGTTTGTGATTTTGGGTTTTGTGTTTAGGAGTGGTAAGGTGCTTTTGTAATTTTTAGTTTTGCTCTGGTTGTTTTTTTGGTTGGATTTCTTTTGGTGGAATTTTTGGTTTTTTTTGGTTTTCATTTTGGGGTTTTTAGTTGGTTTTTGTGGGGGTTTTGGATTTTTTGATGTTTTCTGTGGTTTTTTTGTTTCTGTGGGGAGTTAGGTGTTTTGGGATTTATTGTTTGTGTGGGTTTTGTTTGTTTGGTTTTTTTTCTTTGTTTGTTTTTGGGATTGGTTTTGTTGGGTTTTTTTTGTTTTGTTTTGTTTTTTTTTAATTGAGGAGTGCAACTCCCTGAAATTCCAAGCTGTGTCAAGCACAACATTTTATTCAGCAGATTGATCATGTCACAAGAGGGATCCGCCCAAGGTCCAAGATGATGTTTGAGATTGAGGCTTCAGGTGAGTTGAGGATTGTGATTGGGAGAGGGAGGGTGAGCAGTTAGGAGTTCTTGGGAGGGAGTTTGCAGGCAGCAGGGTGAGAAAGGGTCTTTATTTGTTTATTTGAGAGCCCCTCCCAAGGTGTCTCAGAAGCCTAGCAGAGGCATTCCCATGTCTTACAGCACACAAGGTCATCCACTGCACTCAGGGGAATGCCATTTAACTTTGCCTTTCTCTAACCCAGGTGCCACTCCTAATGAAGGCCTTGGAATCATGATGAAGCTGGAGCCTGAAGGAGCCAGGCACACTCAGGAGAGAGCAAGTAGCTGCCTTGGTGGGATTTGGCCCACATAACTCTGGACTCATACTTTGGTTTTGGTTTTCTTTATTGCAGCTCACCGAGAGGCTCACAGGCCATCACGAGGCCCTCCGAGGCAGACTCATTTCAGGTGCAGCGTGGATTCCCCTCAGCGATCATCCAAAAGATAAGTCGAGGGCCTTGGCCTGGAGATGAGAGAATAGTGGGTTGGGAGTTCTTGGGGCAGATTTGAAAATTGGCAGCCGGAAAAGCAATCTTCTCCAAGGGCCTCTTAGGACAGCTAAAGGGAGAGGCTCTCCTTTTGATGGCAGCTTTCAGGCGGGCAGTGCAGAACAGCTCCGGTCTGTGTTGTGTTGTCCAGTGTTCTGTGTTCCCTAGTGTGTCTTTGGGGTCCCTTTTGCCTTCTCCCCTCGAGACCCTCACCACAAGCATGATGTGTCGTGTTTCATGTCCCCCCTGTTTGCCACGTTCTGTGTCACGGGTGTGTGCACACATTTTTTGCCGGAGCTGTTCTGCCCTGCCGCATGGCCTGCTGCAGTAGGAGAAACCGTGGGGCGTTGGAATTTGTAATGCTGGCTGTACTTGGGCTCTAGATGCTATTCCTAGATTGACATAAGGTGTTTGCAGCTTGTGAGTTATCCTGGTGGTGTTTGGCATATGTTGTAACTTTCTTTCAGGTGCAGACGCATTCCATGTGTGGCAGGGGGTCAGAGTTAGGAGGTGTCGGGCCTTCTTAGGAGTGCGGTGAGTAGCTGAGTGGTGGGGTTTTGGCCGATGCGGTGCCAAGATCAGGGACTGATGTTTGGTTCTCTTTAATACAGCTGTCTGAGAGACACCAGCCTGGTGCCAGCAGGACCTTCCCAGCTGACGAGGTGGCCTTTCTTTGCACCTGACAGGGACCAGCATCCCCAGATGTCTGAGAGATAAGTAGAGGGCTGTGACCCACAGAGGGGATGAAAGCAGGGTGCTGGTTTGGGAATTCCTGGGAGGGGGTTTTGAGTCCAGTTTTGGGGGGGGGGGTGTGGTGTATTCATGAAGTGGCCCCTTAGGCCCCATAAAAGCCAAGTCTCACTTTTGATTGCAGTGCTGAGGTGTGCAGCAGGGCAGAGCAGTCCCGGTGTGCATCGTGTCACTTGTCTATTGTGCATTATGTGTTGTTTGCGTATGCCATATCTTTCACTTAGGGGGGCCTGTGAGAAACCCTGGCATCATTGTTAGCCTCTGTGATCTCTGCACTCCTTGGCCTGGCGCCCAGGCCACAGAACTTTTGACTAGGGAGCTCAGACAAGCATCAGACTCTCTTCTCTCTTTGGAAGCATCCAGTCAGACGTCTTTTCAGGTCTTGTTCTGAGCTGTATGGACAGCTGTGCCCCACCTGGATCCATTATGGTGGATTAGGACTTGTAATATTACGAGGTTAGGTACAGCATTCTGACCGTAGGATTCCTAGGCATCAGTCTTTGCTGTTCTTGGAATAAATCGTTCAGTAATCATCTTCTTCCTCCAGGGTTCTCTGAGCCTCATCAGCTCACCATCGGTCTCAGCTCGGTCATCTCCTTTTGCATTCTCTCAGTCCTTGCAGCCGTTTTCCTTGCCAAGAGATTTCTGTTCCTGTTGTGTCCCCGTTGTCTGTCCTATCCTGTGTCATGGCTCTCAGCACACATTTGTGCCGGAGCTGCTCTGCCCTGCTGCACAGCCTGGTGCGATAGGAGAAGTCCCAGGGACTTGGAGTTTGTAATGTGGGGTGTAGTTGGACTCTAGATGGGATTTGTAGATGGGCACATCATATCTGGAGCTCATCAGTTATCCTGCCACAGTGTGACTCTTGTCCTAACTTTTTTTTCAGGTTCAGATGGATTAAATGTGTGCCAGAGGGCCCCATGCCAGGTGTGGGGATTCTCCTGAGTAGGTGAGGCCCCATTTGCCTCTGCAGCAGACTCTGTTACACCTCTCAACTGACTCTGTTACACTGCTGTTCTTTGTCTTTCTTTTAGGAAGTAAATCTGGATGCCAGCAGTCAACGTGAGCAGTGGAGAGAATTGGTTGTTATTGCTCAGCTCTCAAGCACAACAATTTCGCAGCAGATTCATCGTGTCACTAGAGGGATCTGCCCAGTGTCAAGGATGATGTTTGAGATTGAGGCTTCAGGTGAGTTGAGGATGGTTACTGGGAGAGGGAGGGTGAGCAGGCATCCAGTTAGGAGTTCTTGAGAGGGGGTTTGCAGGCAGCAGGGTGAGAAAGGGTCTTTATTTGTTTATTTGAGAGCCCCTCCCAAGGTGTCTCAGAAGCCTAGCAGAGGCATTCCCATGGCTTACAGCATACAAGGTGATCCACTGCACTCAGAGGAATGCCATTTAACTTTGTCTTTCTGTAACCCAGGTGCCACTGCTAATAAAGGCCACAGCCTTGGAATCAGGATGAAGCTGGAGCCTGAAGGAGCCAGGCACACTCAGGAGAGGGCAAGTAGCTGACTTGCAGGGATTTGGCCCACATAACTCTGGACTCACTCTTTGATTTTGGTTTTCTTGATTGCAGCTGACCGAGAGGCTCACAGGCCATCACAGAGCCCTCCAAGGCAGACTCATTTCAGGTGCAGCGTGGATTCCCCTCACCGATCATCCAAAAGATAAGTCGGGGGCCACAGCCTGGAGATGGTGGAGTAGCAGGTTGGGAGTTTTTGGGACAGATTCAAAAATGAGCAGAGAGGAAAGCAATCTTCTCCAAAGGCCTTTTAGGACAGCTAAAGGGAGAGGCTCTACTTTTGATGGCAGCTTTCAGGCGGGCAGTGCAGAACAGCTCCGGTCTGTATCCTGTTGTCCGGTGTGCTGTGTTCCCTAGTGTGTCTTTGGGGTCCCTTTTGCCTTCTCCCCTCGAGACCCTCACCACAAGCATGATGTGTCGTTTTTCATGTCCCCCTGTTTGTCACTTTCTGTGTCACGGGTGTGTGCACAGATTTGTGCCAGAGCTGTTCTTCCCTGCCGCATGGCCTGCTGCAATAAGACGAACCATAGGGAGGGGGAATTTGTAATGTTGGCTGTACTTGGGCTCTAGATGTTGTTCCTAGATTGACATAAGATGTTTGCAGCTTGTGAGTTACCCTGGTGGTGTTTGACATATGTTCTAACTTTCTTTCAGGTGCAGATGCATTCCACGTGTGGCAGAGGGTCAGGGTTAGGAGGTGCCGGGCCTTCTTAGGAGCGCGGTGAGTAGCAGAGTGGTGGGGTTTTGGCCAATGCGGTGCCAAGATCAGGCCCTGATGTTTGGTTCTCTTTAATCTAGCCGTCTGAGAGACACCAGCCCGGTGCCAGCAGGACCTTCCCAGCTGACGAGGTGGCCTTTCTTTGCACCTGACACAGACTGGCATCCCCAGATGTCTGAGAGATAAGTAGAGGGCTGCGACCCACAGTGGGGATGAAGGCATGGTGCTTGTTTGGGAATTCCTGGGAGGGGTTTTTGAGTCCAGTTTGGAGCGGGGGGTGTTCATTAAACGGCTCGTTAGGCCCCATGAAAGCCAAGTCTCACTTTTGATCACAGTGCTGAGGTGTGCAGGGCAGAGCAGTCCCCGTGTGCATCGTGTCACTTGTCTGTTGTGCATTGTGTGTTGTTTTGTGTATCTCCTGTCTTCTACCTTAGGCCTTTGAGGGCCCTGTCAGTACCCCTGGCATCATTGTTAGCGTCTGTAATCTCTGCATTCCCTGGTCTGGCACCCGGGCCACAGAGCTTTTGACTCGCGAGCTCAGACAGGCATCAGACTCTCTTCTCTCTTTGGAAGCATCCAGTCAGACGTCTTTTCAGGTCTTGTTCTGAGCTGTATGGACAGCTGTGCCCCACCTGGATCCATTATGGTGGATTAGGACTTGTAATATTACGAGGTTAGGTAGAGGATTTTGACTGTAGGATTCCTAGGCATCCGTCTTTGCTGTTCTTGGAATTAATCATTCAGTTATCATCTTCTTCCTTCAGAGTTCTCTGAGCCTCATCAGCTCACCATCGGTCTCAGCTCACTCATCTCCTTTTGCATTCTCTCAGTCCTTGCAGCCATTTTCCTTGCCAAGAGATTTCTGTCTGTGTCTTGTGCCTATTGTTTGTCACGTCCTGTCCTGTGTCACGGGTGTCTGCACACTTTTGGGATGGGGCTGCTCTGCCGTGCTGCACAGCCTGGTGCGATAGGAGAAGTCTTGGAGACTTGGAATGTGTAATGTGGGGTGTAGTTGGACACTAGATGGGATCTGTGGATGGGCACAGGACATCTGGAGCTCATCAGTTATCCTGCCACAGTGTGACTCTTGTCCTAACTTTTTTTTCAGATTCAGATGGATTAAATGTGTGCCAGAGGGCCCCATCCCGGGCGAGGGGATTGCCCCGAGCAGGTGAGGCCCCATTTGTCTCTGCAGCAGAAGTGTGTATGGTGAGTGTGTTACAGCTCTGTTCTTTGTCTTTCTTTTCAGGAAGTCAATCTGGATGCCAGCAGTCAAGGTGAGCAGTGGAGAGAATTGGCTGTTATTGCTCAGCTCTCAAGCACAACAATTTTTCAGCAGATTCGTCGTGTCACAAGAGGGATCTGCCCAGTGTCAAGGATGATGTTTGAGATTGAGGCTTCAGGTGAGTTGAGGATGGTGACTGGGAGAGGGAGGGTGATCAGGTATCCAGTTTAGGAGTTCTTAGGAGGGGGTTTGCAAGCAGCAGGGTGAGAAAGGGTGTTTATTTGAGGGCACCCCCACACAAGGCTGTTCAGAAGCCTAGCAGAGGCATTCCCATGGCTTACAGCATACAAGGTGATCCACTGCACTCAGAGGAATGCCATTTAACTTTGTCTTTCTCTAACCCAGGTGCCACTCCTAATAAAGGCCACAGCCTTGGAATCAGGATGAAGCTGGAGCCTGAAGGAGCCAGGCACACTCAGGAGAGGGCAAGTAGCTGACTTGCAGGGATTTGGCCCACATAACTCTGGACTCATACTTTGGTTTTGGTTTTCTTTATTGCAGCTGACCGAGAGGCTCACAGGCCGTCACAGAGCCCTCCGAGGCAGACTCATTTCAGGTGCAGCGTGGATTCCCCTCACCGATCATCTAAAAGATAAGTCGGGGGCCGCGGTCTGGAGATGAGACGATGAGAGAGTATCAGGTTGGCAGTTCTTTGGCCAGATTTAAAAATTGGCAGTGGGGAAAGCAATCTTCTCCAAAGGCCTCTTAGGACAGCTAAAGGGAGAGGCTCTACTTTTGATGGCAGCTTTCAGGCGGGCAGTGCAGAACAGCTCCGGTCTGTATCCTGTTGTCCGGTGTGCTGTGTTCCCTAGTGTGTCTTTGGGGTCCCTTTTGCCTTCTCCCCTCGAGACCCTCACCACAAGCATGATGTGTCGTGTTTCATGTCCCCCTGTTTGTCACTTTCTGTGTCACGGGTGTGTGCACAGATTTGTGCCAGAGCTGTTCTTCCCTGCCGCATGGCCTACTGCAATAAGACGAACCATAGGGAGGGGGAATTTGTAATGTTGGCTGTACTTGGGCTCTAGATGCTATTCCTAGATTGACATAAGGTGTTTGCAGCTTGTGAGTTACCCTGGTGGTGTTTGACATATGTTCTAACTTTCTTTCAGGTGCAGATGCATTCCACGTGTGGCAGAGGGTCAGGGTTCGGAGGTGCCAGGCCTTCTTAGGAGCGCGGTGAGTAGCTGAGTGGTGGGGTTTTGGCCGATGCGGTGCCAAGATCAGGCCCTGATGTTTGGTTCTCTTTAATCTAGCTGTCTGAGAGACACCAGCCCGGTGCCAGCAGGACCTTCCCATCTGATGAGGTGGCCTTTCTTTGTACCCGAGACCCGCATCCCCAGCTGTATGAGAGATAAGTAGAGGGCTACGACCCACAGTGGGGATGAAGTCATGGTGCTGTTTCGGGAAATACTGGGTGGAGTTTTTGATTCAGCTTTGGAGGTGGGGGATGTTCATGAGGTGGCCCCTTAGGCCTCATAAAAGCCAAGTCTCACTTTTGATCACAGTGTTGAGGTGTGCAGGGCAGAGCAGTCCCGGTGTGTCTCGTGTCACTTGTCTGTTGTGCATTATGTGTTGTTTGTGTATCCAATGTCTTTTACCTTTGGAGGGCCCTGTCAGTACCCCTGGCATCATTGTTAGCATCTCTGATCTCTGCATTCCCTGGCCCGGCACCCAGGCCATATATGAGTTTCTGATACCTGTCTGAGCTCCCCAGTCAAAAGTTACCTCTTTGGAAGCATCCAGTCAGGTGCCTTGTCAGGTCTCGGTCTGGGCTGTATGGACAGCTATGCCCCCACCTGGATCCATTTTGGTGGATTAGGACTTGGCGTAATATGAGGTTAGGTAGAGGATTCTGACCGTAGGATTCCTAGGCATCCATCTTTGCTGTTCTTGGAATTAATCATTCAGTTATCATCTTCGTCCCCCAGGGTTTTCTGAGCCTCATCAGCTCACCATCGGTCTCAGCTCACTCATCTCCTTTTGCATTCTCTCAGTCCTTGCAGCCATTTTCCTTGCCAAGAGATTTCTTTTCCTGTTGTGTCCCCTGTTGTTGTCTGTCCTGTCTGTCCTGTGTCACGGGTGTCAGCACACATTTGGGATGGGGCTGCTCTGCCGTGCTGCACAGCCTGGTGCGATAGGAGAAGTCTTGGAGACTTGGAATGTGTAATGTGGGGTGTAGTTGGACACTAGATGGGATCTGTGGATGGGCACAGGGCATCTGGAGCTCATCAGTTATCCTGCCACAGTGTGACTCTTGTCCTAACTTTTTTTTCAGATTCAGATGGATTAAATGTGTGCCAGAGGGCCCCATCCCGGGTGAGAGGATTGCCCCGAGCAGGTGAGGCCCCATTTGTCTCTGCAGCAGAAGTGTGTATGGTGAGTGTGTTACAGCTCTGTTCTTTGTCTTTCTTTTCAGGAAGTCAATCTGGATGCCAGCAGTCAAGGTGAGCAGTGGAGAGAATTGGCTGTTATTGCTCAGCTCTCAAGCACAACAATTTTTCAGCAGATTCGTCGTGTCACAAGAGGGATCTGCCCAGTGTCAAGGATGATGTTTGAGATTGAGGCTTCAGGTGAGTTGAGGATGGTGACTGGGAGAGGGAGGGTGATCAGGTATCCAGTTTAGGATTTCTTGGGAGCGGGTTTGCAAGCAGCAGGGTGAGAAAGGGTGTTTATTTGAGGGCACCCCCACACAAGGCTGTTCAGAAGCCTAGCAGAGGCATTCCCATGGCTTACAGCATACAAGGTGATCCACTGCACTCAGAGGAATGCCATTTAACTTTGTCTTTCTCTAACCCAGGTGCCACTCCTAATAAAGGCCACAGCCTTGGAATCAGGATGAAGCTGGAGCCTGAAGGAGCCAGGCACACTCAGGAGAGGGCAAGTAGCTGACTTGCAGGGATTTGGCCCACATAACTCTGGACTCATACTTTGGTTTTGGTTTTCTTGATTGCAGCTGACCGAGAGGCTCACAGGCCGTCACAGAGCCCTCCAAGGCAGACTCATTTCAGGTGCAGCGTGGATTCCCCTCACCGATCATCCAAAAGATAAGTCGGGGGCCACGGTCTGGAGATGGCGGAGTAGCAGATTGGGAGTTCTTGGGACAGATTCAAAAATGAGCAGAGGGGAAAGCAATCTTCTCCAAGGGCCTCTTAGGACAGCTAAAGGGAGAGGCTCTACTTTTGATGGCAGCTTTCAGGCGGGCAGTGCAGAACAGCTCCGATCTGTGTCCTGTTGTCCGGTGTGCCGTGCTCCCTGGTGTGTCTTTGGGGTCCCTTTTGCCTTTTCCCCTCGAGGCCCTCACCACAAGCATGATGTGTCGTGTTTCATGTCCCCCCTGTTTGTCACTTTCTGTGTCACGGGTGTGTGCACACATTTTTTGCCGGAGCTGTTCTGCCCTGCCGCATGGCCTGCTGCAATAGGACGAGCCTTGGGGAGTTGAAATTTGTAATGTGGGCTGTACTTGGGCTCTAGATGTTGTTCCTAGATTGACATATGGTGTTTGCAGCTTGTGAGTTATCCTGGTGATGTTTGACATGTGTTATAACTTTCTTTCAGGTGCAGACGCATTCCACGTGTGGCAGAGGGTCAGGGTCAGGAGGTGCCGGGCCTTCTTAGGAGCGCGGTGAGTAGCAGAGCGGTGGGGTTTTGGCCGATGCGGTGCCAAGATCAGGCACTGATGTTTGGTTCTCTTTAATCTAGCTGTCTGAGAGACACCAGCCCGGTGCCAGCAGGACCTTCCCATCTGATGAGGTGGCCTTTCTTTGCACCTGACAGGGACCAGCATCCCCAGCTGTATGAGAGATAAGTAGAGGGCCGTGACCCACAGAGGGGCTGAAAGCACGGTGCTGGTTTGGGGATTACAGGGAGGGGGTTTTGAGTCCAGTTTGGAGGTGGGGGGGTGTTAATGAAGTGGCCCCTTAGGCCCCATAGAAGCCAAGTCTCACTTTTGATCACAGTGCTGAGGTGTGCAGCAGGGCAGAGCAGTCCCGGTGTGTCTCGTGTCACTTGTCTGTTGTGAATTGTGTGTTGTTTGTGTATCCCATGCCTTTTACCTTAGGGGTGCCTGTCATTAATCTTGGCATCATTGTTAGCATCTGTGATCTCTGCATTCCCTGGCCTGGCACCCAGGCCACAGAACTTTTGACTGGGGAGCTCAGACAGGCGTCAGACTCTCTTCTGTCTTTGGAAGCATCGCATCTGATGTCTTGTCAGGTCTCGGTCTGGGCTGTATGGACAGCTATGCCCCCACCTGGATCCATTTTGGTGGATTAGGACTTGGCGTAATATGAGGTTAGGTAGAGGATTCTGACCGTAGGATTCCTAGGCATCCATCTTTGCAGTTCTTAGAAGAAATCATTCAGTTATCATCTTCTTCCTTCGGGGTTCTCTGAGCCTCATCAGCTCACCATCAGTTTGAACTCGGTCATCTCCTTTTGCATTCTCTCAGTCCTTGCAGCCATTTTCCTTGCCTAGAATTTTCTGTCTGTGTTGTGTCCCCGTTGTCTGTCCTGTCCTGTCCATCCTGTGTCACGGCTGTCAGCACACATTTGTGCCCGAGCTGCTCTGCCCTGCCGCATAGCCTGGTGCAATAGGAGAGGGCCCGGGGATTTGTAATGTGCAGTGTGGGGTGTAGTTGGACTCTAGATGGGATTTGTAGATGGACACAGGATATCTGGAGCTCTTCAGTTCTCATTGAACCGTCTGACTGTTGTCCTAACTTTTTTTTCAGATGCACCTCCTCAGATGACTGCAGTAGTTGTGTAGGTTCCTTCTTCTGAAAGGGAATAGGGCGCAAGAATTCATCTTCCAGAGAATTTTTGCAAGTCCTGGCTTGTATTGTATCTGCCTATGGTGGCTTATGTTCTATGTACCTATACATCTGTCTTCTATTGGATTTTGGGTAGAAAATTTATCAGTCCAGAGAGGAGACAAGTCCTAGCTGTCAGATAGCCACTCGTTGACCCTTCCTGTCGTCTCACAGGTCCCCGAGGCTGCTGATTTCCCCAGGATCTGCCATTTTACCTCAAGGAGCGGCAGCCAGAAGATGTGTCACAGCACGTTCTTCAGCATCTCGAGTAAGGGCCGCAGTGAGCATTTAAGTGGAAAGATTGTGTGAGCGTGTGTGAGAGCACGTGGCTGTGTCTGTCTGTGTCTGCTCGTCTCTGCGTGTGTGAGTGCATGCTGACTGGATTTAACCTTGTGTGTGTGACTTTTGCTTTCCAGGTTTTGCGACTCCTTGTTAAATTTAGAATAAAAAATCCCCAGCCGGGTTGTATTGCATGAACTGACATGATATGTACCGATTTTGGCTTAAAACCCAGAAAACCAGACGAAGATGAGCAGGAAAAAACCAGAAAAAAACCACATGATGGACAAGAAAAAAACCCAGAAAAAGCCCAGGATGGGCAAGAAAGCAACGAGAAAAAAACCCCAGAAAATAATCCCAGATGGGCAAGAAAAAAACGTAGAAAAACCCCAGAAAATCACCCAAGATGGGCAAGATAAAAACCCAGAAAAAACCCCAAAAAAAAAAACTCTGAGATGGGCAAGAAAAAAAACAGAAAAAAGTCTGAAGATGGGCAAGAAAAAACCCAGAAAAAACCCCCAAGATGGACAAGAAATAACCCAGAAAAAAATTCGAAGAAGGGCAAGAAAAGACCCAGAAAACACCCAGAAAAAAATCGCAACCCAAGTATAAATATAGAAATGTTTGTCAAGTATATGCAAATATATAAAGAAATGTTAAATTATTTGAAATATAAAATAACATAAATATAACATTTATACAGTATTACTTGTGTTATGGATCATATTGATTTTTATTTATTTCCTATAATACACTACAATATTTATATCAATTTTACATCTATCATATCTATCATTTGTTATATGTTATACCAGATTGATATACTCTAGGTTTTTTTAAGTAGTTTAAAATAAAGGGGATTTTTTTTTTATTTGGCAAAAGCAGGTGTTTTAGTATAAACATTATAAATACAAATAATATAAAGGTAGAAATCTAAGAATAGAAATAGATCATAAATAGCTGAAGGTTAATATAAAAATTAAAAATGTAAGGAAAAATAAGTTGTAGCAGTAGATATGGTACATAATTAGGAAAATAATTTATCTCTTATTTGAATAGGATACATGTTATACATAATGATTAATATAATACTTAAGTATAAACTACAAATATAAATGTGAGTGTAGTCATGAGCGCTATAAATATAAAAATATTTCAATGTAGTTTAAAAGAATAGAGCTTTTTTGTATTTATTTAGTTAGGATGGGATTTGTATTTTAAATAGTGAAAGCATGATAGAAATGTAATTTTAGACATAGAAATATACAATCAATGTGGAAAGATATTTATAAAAGCACAAAACATAAGTAAATATAAATAATAGAAATAGAATAATGTTATATAAATTACATGCTACATCAATGTCCACTATAGCTATGCATGTGAATATAAATACGAAAAATGGAAATAAAAAATTTATTTAAACATGGCTTTAAAGCAAGGGGCCTTGTTTGATTCTGGTGGGGTAAGAGGCAGGTTTTTGGCATTTATTTCAGAGCAGTTTTTGGCGGGGGTCGCCCCTGTTCTTTTTTGCCACCTTGCCTGCCCGCAGCCCCGAGGCGCGCTGCGCCCCCGGCTGGGGCGGGCGGCAGTGCTGCCGCCTTGTGGGCAGAGCGCGGTACTGCAGCTCTGTCGCTACCGGCAGCCGCGAGGCCGCCATCTTGGGAGTGGCGAGTCGCGGATGTCACGGACTTTTCCTTGACCTTCTTAACATGGCAGCGAGAAGGGCGGGGAAGTCGAGGGCCAGCGTCGGTCTAATCGGCTGCCTGCATGAAACACCGACGCCACGGCGGCCCCGATGGATTTTTATGTGGCATTTTAAGTGTATAAGACACGGCCTATGTGGTCAGCGGCGCCGTGGGGGAACATATTTAGGCGGGTTGCTGAGAGGCATCTGGGTAAAACCCTATTTCTTCCGAGGGTCCTCCTCGGCCGCCATTTTGGGAGGGGCGCGTCGCAAATGTCGCGGGCGTTCTTTGACCTTCTCAAGATGGCGGCGAAATGGGCGGGGAAATCGCACGCCCCCATAAATCTCCTCCCCCTGTGGCCACAGAGCGGGATCGCACCCCCCCGAGCCAGCGCCCTGCCCCTCGCCGCTGAGTGCCGGGGGCGGGGCAAGGACGCGGCTGCCGAGCGAGGGAAGGGCGCTGGAGCCAGCGGCGGTCGGCCCAGGGTCTGTAAATGGGGGGGGCGGGTGAAGGACATTCGGTCATGCAAAGGGATGCGATGGCCGAGGAGAACGGCCGCGGCGGGGGCGGCCGGGCGGGGCCGGTTTCGGCGGGCGGCGGAGGTGCGGTCGCAGCGCTCCGCGGGCCGGGGCAGCGGGCGGGGGCGGGCGAGCGGCGTCGGAACAGGGCGGCAGCTCCCGAGCCCGCGCCCGCCCCGCTCCAGGCGCTGGGAGCGACCGCGGGCCGGACAAGCCCGGCGGGGCGGCCCCGGGGCGGCGGGCAGGCGGCGGAGCGGGGCCGTGGCGCTCCCCGCCTTCGCTGCCGCCAGCTTTGGAAGGTCGGGCCGGGCGCCCGCCCCGTCCCGCTGCCTCCCGGTCTCTGTAAACTCCTCTCTGGCTTCATAGGTCCGTGCTGGAGAGAGGGACAAAGGGCCCTGCTGGTTGCCGTGTCCTCGGGGGGCAGAGAGTTCTGACCTTGGCCGCATGGGCTGCCGAGTGTTGGAACAATGGGGATGCGCTTTTATGTATTTAGTGACATTTATGTATTTTTGTGTACATTTTATGTATTTAGTGACATTTAGAGATTTATTCCCCTGCTTCAGGTGAGCGTGCATCATTGCCGGTTTGGGATTGAGTGAAATGGCTGAGGAAACCAGCTCTGGGGGGGAGGCAGGGAAATCCTCTCTTTACCCATTCTTCCGACAAACTCATCACGGCAGGACAGCCTGAAGACTGAAAGTGTAAGAAGATGTGGAGGGAAACAGAGAATCTGGCAGGAGCATCGAACGCACAAGTGCACGAATTTTGCTTTTGGCTTGGATTTAAACTCAGAAGTTGTGAGGAATTTGGGAGTGAGAAGGGATATTTCAGAAGGAGAAGAAGAAAAAGAAGTTGTTGTTACAGTCTTGGCAAAAGCTTCTGTTCTAGCTAATAAAATAAGTTAGTTTAAATAAAAAAAAAAAAAAAAAAGTGGAGTATTTTTTTTCCTACACTATTATATTCATTGGTGGTATATGGTGTGTTGTTTTATTTCTTGGTATTATTAACTCTGTGTAAGTTGTTTTTTGGGTGAAGCTGACTTTCTGGATGGGTTGGTTTGTATTTGAGCTAGGATTAATTTCAAGAGGTTTCTTTCATAGACTTCTGATAGGTATTACTGGCATTTTGGTTTTGTTTAATTTATGTATAAACATACAGCTTTGGTAGGGCCAGCTGGGCTGCTGGAGTTTTGGGTGTGAATTTATTAGATGGCTTTTGTTAAATGCAGTTTTTCATTTTTGAAATGTTTTTCAATGTAGTGGTTTTAAGGTGGTTTTTAAGAATTCACTGTATTGTTTTATGTTGTTTGTAGTTGGTGTATGATAAGGGATGTGGTGTGACTTCTTGAACGCTATGGTTTTAGTGTTCCTAAGTTCCGATTTCTTTCTGGTTCGTTAGGTGTTTTTAGTTTTATTGTTGGGGAGAGGGGCATTTATATGGTGGGTTTTTATAGGCAATATTTTTTAAATTTAGTTAGTGATATTTTGTAGTATTTTAATAGTTTAGATTTTTTTTTTATTTTTATGCTTTTAGTTAATTTGTAAAATTTTTTCAAATAACTTTTCCAGATTATCGGTTATTATTTGTGCATAAACGTAGAGCTTTTTTTTGTTAGTACTGTTTTGGGTCAGTTGTACAGTTTTGAGTCTAGTGAGTTGGTTCGATTTAATTTTTAATGGGTGTTTGTTTTTATTAGTAGTTGTGTCATTTTCAAGGTGTATTTGAGTTTGTGGGTGTTTGAGATATTGGTTTAGGAGGAAGTTTATGATGAGAATGTGTGGAGGCTTTGGGCTGCTTATAGTGGGATTTAAAATTTATTTACAGTTAGGTTTATTTGAGTTTTTATTAGGGTTCAATGTTGTGGGATGTTTGTTCCTTTAGTAATAGAAATAGGTTTTGTTTTGATGTGCTGCAATGGGATGAGCGCGGGCTGCGTACAGGTGCTGACAAAGGTACGGTATTGTTGTGGTTCTGATGTGTCGGGTTAATGAACTTACATGGTCTAACATACACATGAAAATAGAAATAAATATAAATTTAAAAATAAATATGAAATTAGAGTGGTAGACATAGATAACAGATACATACATAAAAGTATAATATATGGTATATAATTGTAACATTATATATAGAGTGGAGTATAATTTATATATATTAAGAAAGATATATAAACATAGAATGTAAATATAAAAAGGTTAAAATAAATTGGAGATTTTTTTCGGTTTTTTTAGGTTGTAGGCTGTTTTTTTAAATACATAATATAAATAGAAATAATATAAAAGTAGAAATCCAGATATACAAATATATAATTTATATACCAATATCTATAAATATCTAATATGAATAAATATAAGTAAAAGAAATACATAATATAAAAATAATACATCTATTATTATAATAAAAGGTATTCTCTCTAATATATATCTATAAATATAATAAATAAAAATTTTAAAGGTAGATGTGAATAGAATTTTAACTATTGTTTAACTCAAGGGATGTCCTCTGTTTTTACAGAGGCAGGAGTTTTATTTTAAATACTATAAGTCTTATAAAAATGTGAATCGTAAGTTAGAAATATATAATAATTATATAAAGAGAAATTGCTAAACTATGAATATAAATTTAAATATAAACATAAGTAAGTAAAATGCAGATTTGTAATATAGAATATAAATAACATTATAGGGCACTATAAATTATAAATAGGAATAAAAATATAAAGCTATGTAAATATATTCCAAAGGAAAGGAATTTTTTTGGCTTTTATTTAAGTAGAGGCAGATGTTATTTAAAATAAAACATAAGTGTTACAGAAGTAAAAATCTTGACAGGGGAATATATAATCAATATGTAAAAATAGGTATGAAATAGATAAATAAGTGCTTGGAGTAGATATAGAATAAAAATTTATTTATAAATTGACATTGATAAAGATAAATGTATAAGTAAGCAATATACATTTATATTTATAATGCATATTGTGAATGTAAATATGAAAACATAAGGATATATATATTTGAATATTTTTTAGAAGAAAGGGTTGGGGTTTTTTTTGGTTCTTACTGGGTT
The DNA here is from genome assembly GCF_027579445.1 of Ammospiza nelsoni. Taxonomy (NCBI): domain Eukaryota; kingdom Metazoa; phylum Chordata; class Aves; order Passeriformes; family Passerellidae; genus Ammospiza; species Ammospiza nelsoni. The sequence continues at coordinate 2,623,194 of NC_080666.1, forward strand.
AGAGGATGCCTCCCAGACCCAAGCTGCCACCTCAGCCGACTCAAGCAATCTGCAACAAGGAATCTGGGGGGCTGAGTTTTGCTTACCTGGGGAAAGCGTCAGCACTAGTGTTCAGGAGCCTCTGGCCAAGAGGGGCCGGCCATCTGCCTGCTGAAATTCTGCATTGCGCAGGATGCCTCCCAGACCCAAGCTGCCAGCACGGCAGAGTCAGGCTGGTTTGAGGGTCCCCAAATGTGTCCAGCAATCTCCCATCAGGAACCTGGGGTGCTGAGTTTTCTTCTTCTGGGAAAGGTCTGGCATTGGTGTTCAGGAGGCCTCGCCTGGAGTGGCTGGCTGCCTGCTGATATTTCTGCATTGCCAAATGTGCCTCCCAGACCCAAGCTGGCACCAGTGAAAACTCCAGCTGCTTTTGCCTCGGCACGTGTCTCCTGCTATCTCCCATCAGGAACCTGGGCTGCTGAGTCAGGCTTACCTTAGAAAAGGGCTGGTGTTCACGTTCAGGGCCCCGGGGGCCCTTCGTAGCCATCAGCCTGCTAAAATTCTGCATTGCGCAGGATGCCTCGCTGACCCAAGCTGCCACCACCGTAAAGTCAGTCTGGTTTTAGGGTCCCAAATGGCTCCAGAAATCGCAGCAAGGAACATGGGGGGCTGAGTGTTGCTTACCTGGTCCGCCCCCTCCTATGGGAGCTTCTTTTAATGGAAATAGACCAATTCCTTTATCCCATTCTTTTTTGATTTTTATCCTCTATAGGTTTCTTCCCGTACTTTTAGGAAGAAGCAGGAGAGGGCTTTCTTTTAACTGAACTTGTAGTGTTTCGAGAAGGTGATTCCTTTAGAAAGTTCCCCTGAGCAGCCGGAGCTGTGGTTACCAAGGGAACGGAGCTCAGGGCGGGACGGGGGAGCTGGGCACAGCTCAGGTTTCGGTCCTCCAGAGGCGGGATCTGCAGCCGGGATCGGCGGAGGGGCCGTTCCGGTGCAGACCGAGCTGGAGCGTGCATGGCTCCCGCGTGGCTCACGGCGGCTGATCCGGCAGAGACAAAGCCGGGACTGACGCCGGCTGCAGCGGAGGGAGCCGAGCAGAGTGAGAACAGACGGGACCCCGCTCCGTGCGGTGACCACGGTGCGCACGGCAGGACCCCCCCCCCCCCCTCCCTCCCCCGGCACGGCCGGCGGAGCGGCCACGGTCCAGGCGGTCAGACCGAGACAGCCCTAACCTCAGCCTAACCAGCCCCCCTAAAAACAGCCTTTTCCCCCAAGAGCAGCAGCACAACACAGCAACCCTAACAGCGAGACCAGACAGCAGCCTTCACACACCAGGTCAATGACAGAACCCTCAGAGACCAACAGACCCACTGCAAAAAGGTAGGGGTGACGTCTGTGGGCTAGACAGCAAGAGGTGGAATTCGGAGACGAGCACGTCTTTTTGAGTTTTTTTGTCTAGGACTTTTAAAGGTATTTAGAAGATTTTGGAAGGGACTTTTCAGGGTATTGTTGGGGCTTTTTCCAACCCATTCTATGATTCTTTAGCATATTTTCAAGATTATGGTCAGGGTCAGAGGAAACACCCTCTGAAAAGGCAGAGTTTTAGGACTGCAGTGGAATGCTTTAGAAAGGGGCCAGCGGTGGCACAGTGGGTCGGGTCCCACCCTGCCAGTCCAAAGGTTGTAAGTTTTAGACCCAGTTAAGTTGTTGTGGTTAGGGTTAGATGCTCTCAGGTTTGGTCCGGGAGAATTTCTGCACAGAAAAACTCACCCCCTGAGTTTCCTGATGCCAGTTTGCACTAGGAGGTGCTTGCCACTGCCAGGGCAGCCCGAGTTCTCGGTGGGGGCATCTTTGCTCCTGGAGAAATCCTGTGCCGGCGTCTTCCCTGTAAAACCAAACTCACACCTGCTGCGTGTCCACGTCAGAGGCACGTGGCACTGCAAGGGCAGCGAGAATTCTTGGTGTCGGCAGCTGCGGGCTGTGAGAAATTGTTCTCTGCAGTTTTGGAGGCCGAATCGCAGTTTCAGCCATGGGCACACAGAGAGGAAAGGCTGTTAATTTCCTTCGAAAGGAAAGTCTGGCACCCCATGGTTTAAGGGGCAGAAGAAGGGCTGTGTAGGGGAAGGAGCTCCTCACAGGACCTTTCTTCACCTCCACCCCCAGTCCAAGGTCTAGCAGCGCCCCGTGTGACCAGCTGCTTTCAGAGGGTTACCCGGGCACAGGTGCACAGGGAGCTGCTCGGCCAGAGGGGCTAACAGGGGTATCCCAAGTGTCCCTCCATGAACTATGGTCACAGCATCCAGCACGGACCAGGGAGCAGCCGGACCCACCCGGGCACAGAGCATCACTTTGGGAAAACGCCAAGGGAAGAGCCCTTTTGCCAAGGGGCAGCATCTGAGCAGACCAGGCAGCATGTGGGGTTCCACGAGAGGGCTTGCAACTGTCCCCTTTTACTGTGTCAGTCCCTCTCCAAAGCCCCAGACCCTCCAGAGCACTCCCAGAAAGGAGAAGGGTTATTAGGAGAAAAAGGGTTTTGGGAAAAGGGGAAAAGCTTCCTTTTCCATTACTTTTTGTGTTCAAACTGGTAGGGACTTGGATTCCCCTGCAATTGTAATGGTCTCAGTTGAAAGAATCCCTGCCTTTTCTATGCTGTTAGGGGCGTTAATTGACAGTGAGTCCCCATTCTCTATTATTTGGCAGTTTAAAAAAAAGGGGAAAATCTTGACAATGTTTCTTATGGGTTTGAAGTAAGGGTAGCCACCCCCTTTTTGTTGTCCTGAGGCCCAAATTGAGGGAGAAGCCCAGCTATCCCTCCATCCTAAGGGTTTGAACTGAGGGAAAAATCCTTCTCTTTTCATCACTGGAGAGATTTTAAAGTGTGGAAAGCCCTCTTTTCCCAATACTTAAGGAGAGCAAATTAAATAGCAGAAACTAGGTATTTGTTATTGCATTACCTTCAGTAGAGATAACTGCCCCATTTCCTCTTTTTAAGGAGGTCACTTGAAGGAAGCTCTGCCTTTTTCAGCATTTTAAGGGTTTAAAACTACATTTCAGGGCACTTCTTTCTGTGCTGTAGGACCAAGTATCTCAGAGAAGGATGAGCCTGGCATGCACTTAACCCTAACACTGCCTGGGAGGCTTTTATCTTTCTTATTTTTACTTATAAGGTAGATGGCCAAAATTGGAGGTCCCAAGGAGACTTAGACTATTCATATCATTAGTATTCTTCTCCACCCAGTTTAATCACATGGGAAGTACTACTTGGTAGCCACTAGTTACGTAGTTACTAAGGAATAGTTACGTAAGTTAACAGCCAATTACCCAATTTATCTAGTTATGCTGCCTAAACAGAAAGTTTTATTTCTTACCAGTTTTCCTCACTTGTGCTCCAAGTAGTTGTTGTAAAAAAGAAAGCGCTGTTATTTTTCTGAAGAGTTTTTTTCTATAACAAGCCCTTCACTCCCCTTCAATTCAAGTCTGAGGGGCGAAACAGCGGCAGCTGCTCTGAGGGCTTTTATACCCGGTGGGAGTCGCCCCCTCCCTTTTCCCAGGTGCCATGGGAACGAGAGGCGGGCACAATCAGGGGTATATTAACCCCAGCCTTGGCTGAGGGGCTTCATTCCCTCTCTGGGATGTGCTGGGGTAAGAGCTCTCCTCTCATTTCAGTGAAGAGGCTCTTTCAGCTTATCACAGCTTCTTTTCAGCGGGTGTTTCTGGGCATCTAAAGAACTGAAGCTTTGAAGATTCTGTGAAGTAAACAGCGTGGAATAGAAGGCGCATTTAGGTTCACGATTTTGGGTTTTGTGTTTAGGGGTGGTAAAGTGCATTTGTAATTTCTGGTTTAGGTATGGTTTTGTTTTGTATTTTTTTTTAGAAGGAGTGCAGCTTCCAGAGATTCCTGGTTGTGTCAAGTACCATGCTTTTTTCAGCAGATTCGTCATGTCACAAGAGGGATCTGCCCAGTGTCAAGGATGATGTTTGAGACAGAGGCTTCAGGTGAGTTGAGGGTTGTGATTAGGAGAGGGAGGGTGAGCAGGTATACAGTTAGGAATTATTGTGGGTGGGGGGAGTTTGAAGGTAGCAGGGTGGAAAAGGATGTTTATTTGAGGACCCCCCCTAAGGCTTCTCAGAAGCCTAGCAGAGGTATTCCCATGTCCTACAGCACACAAGGTTATCTACTGCGCTCATAGGAATGCTATTCAATTTTGCCTTTCTCTAACCCAGGTGCCACTCCTAATAAAGGCCACAGCCTTGTAATCAGGGTGAAGCCGGAGCCTGAAGGCGCCAGGCACACTCAGGAGAGGGCAAGTAGCTGCCTTGGTGGGATTTGGCCCACATAACTCTGGACTCATACTTTGGTTTTGGTTTTTTTCGTTGTAGCTGACCCAGAAGCTAACAGGCCACCACGAGGCCCGTCCAAGGCAGACTCATTTCAGGTGCAATGTGGATCCACATCACCAATCAAACAAAAGATAAGTTGGGGGCTATAGCTTGGAGATGGGATGATGAGAGAGTAGCAGGTTGGGAGTTCTTAGGCCAGATTTAAAAATTACCAGATGGAAAAGCAATCTTCTGCAAGGGCCTCTTAGGATAGCTAAAGGGAGAGGCTTTACTTTTGATGGCAGCTTTTAGGCGGGCAGTGCAGAACAGCTCCGGTCTGTGTCACGTTGTCCGGTGTGCCGCGTTCCCTAGTGTGTCTTTGGGGTCCCTTTTGCCTTCCCCCCTCAATCCCCTCACCACAAGCATGATGTGTCGTGTTTCACGTCCCCCTGTTTGTCACGTTCTGTGTCACAGGTGTCTGCACATATTTGTGCCGGAGCTGTTCTGCCCTGCCGCGTGGCATGCTGCAGTAGGACAAGCCTGGGAAGTTGGAATTTGTAATGTGGGGTGTACTTGGGCTGTAGATGCTATTCCTAGGTTGGCATAAGGTGTTTGCAGCTTGCGAGTTGTCCTGGAGGCGTTTGACATATGTTCTAACTTTCTTTCAGGTGCAGATGCCTTGCATCCCTGGCCGAGGGTCAGGGTTAGGAGTAGGAGGTGCCGGGCCTTCTTAGGAGCACTGTGAGTAGCACACTGGTGGGGTTTTGGGTGATGTGGTGCCAAGATCAGGCACTGATGTTTAGTTTTCTCTATAATACAGCTGTCTGAGAGACACCAGCGCGGTCACAGCAGGACCTTCCCAGCTGACGAGGTGGCCTTTCTTTGCACCTGAGACCAGCATCCCCTGATGTCTGAGAGATAAGTAGAGGGCCATGACCCACAGGGGGGATGAAAGCAGAGTGCCGGTTTGGGAATTACCGGGAGGGGTTTTGGAGTCCCCTTGGAGCTGGGGGCGTCCATGAAGTGGCCCCTTAGGCCCCGTAAAAGCCAAGTCTCACTTTTGATCACAGTGCTGAGGTGTGCAGGAGGGCAGAGCAGTCCCGGTGTGTATCGTGTCACTTGTCTATTGTGCATTATGTGTTGCTTGTGTATCTCATGTCTTTTTCCTTAGCCCTTTGAGGGTCCTGTCAGAAACCCTGGCATCATTGGTAGCATCTGTCATCTCTGCATTCCTTGGCCTGGCACCCAGGCCATAGATGCAATTCTGATGCCTGTCTGAGCTCCCCAGTCAAAAGTTCTCTGTTTGGAAGCATCCAGTCAGTTGTCTTTTCAGGTCTTGTTCTCAGCTGTATGGACAGCTATGCCCCACCAGGATCCATTATGGTGGATTAGGACTTTGTAATAATACGAAGTTAGGTAGAGGCTTCTGATTGTAGGATTCCTAGGCATCCATCTTTGCAGTTCTTGGAAGAAAGAATTCAGTTTAGCATCCTCTTCCTCCAGGGTTCTCTGAGCCTCATCAGCTCACCATCGGTTTCAGCTCCATCATCTTGTTTTGCATTCTCTCAGTCCTTGCAGCTGTTTTCCTTGCTAAGAGATTTCTGTCTGTGTCTTGTGTCCTTTGTTTGTCACGTCTGGTCTGTCCTGTGTCACGGGTGTCTGCACACTTTTGGGATGGGGCTGCTCTGCCCTGCCGCATGGCCTGGTACGATAGTAGAAGTCTTGGAGACTTGGTATGTGTAATGTGGGGTGTACCTGGACTCTAGATGGAATCTGTAGATGGGCATAGGATCTCTGGAGCTCTTCAGTTATCATGCAACTTTTTGACTCTTGTCCTAATTTTTTTTTTTCAGGTTCAGATGGCTTAAATCTGTGCCAGAGGGCCCCATCCCAGGTGAGGGGATTCCCCCAAGGAGGTAAGGCCCCATTTGTCTCTGCAGCAGAAGTGTGTATGGTGACTCTGTTACAGCTCTGTGTTTTGTCTTTCTTTTTAGGAAGTCAATCTGGATACCAGCAGCCAAGGTGAGCAGCGGAGAGAAGTAGTTGGTAGTGCTCAGCTCTTAGGTATAATGATTTTTCAGCAGATTCATCGTGTCACAAGAGGGATCTGCCCAGTGTCAAGGATGATGTTTGAGATTGAGGCCTCAGGTGAGTTGAGGATTGTGACTGGGAGAGGGAGAGAGAGCAGGTATCCAGTTTAGGAGTTCTTGGGAGGGGGTTTGCAGGCAGCAGGGTGAGAAAGGGTGTTTATTTGAGGGCCCCCCCCACACAAGGCTTCTGAGAAGCCTAACATAGGCGTTCCCATGTCTTACAGCATACAAGGTCCTCCGCTGCACTCACAGCAATGCCGTTTAACTTTGCCTTTCTCTAAGCCAGGTGCCACCACTAATGAAGGCCACCGCCTGGGAATCGGGATGAAGCTGGAGCCTGAAGGAGCCAGGCACACTCAGGAGAGGGCAAGTAGCTGCCTGGCAGGTATCTGGCCCACATAGTTCTTCGCCCATGCGGTGCTAAGATCAGGCACTGATGTTTGGTTCTCTTAATTATAGGTGTCTGAGAGACACCAGCGCGGTGCCAGCAGGACCTTCCCCGCTGACGAGGTGGCCTTTCTTTGCACCTGACAGGGACCAGCATCCCCTGATGTCTGAGAGATAAGTAGAGGGCTGCGACCTGGGGAGGGGATGACAGTGGGGTGCTGGTTTGGGAATTACCGGGAGGGGTTTTTGAGTCCAGTTTGGAGGTGTGGGGCGTTCATTAAACGGCTTCTTTGGCCCCATGAAAGCCAAGTCTCACATTTGGTCACAGTGCTGAAGTGCGCATGGCAGAGCAGTCTCGGTGTGTCTCGGGTCACTTGTCTGTTGTGCATTATGTGTTGTTTTTGTATGCCATGTCTTTTTTACTTTAGGCAGGCCTGTCAGAAGCCTTGGCATCATTGGTAGCGTCTGTGATCTGTGCATTCCTTGGGCTGGCACGCAGGCCATAGAACTTCTGACTGGGGAGCTCAGACAGGCATCAGACTCTCTTCTCTCTTTGGAAGCATTCCATGTGGTCTCTTTTTAGGTCTTGTTCTGAGCTGTATGGACAGGTATGCCCCACCTGGATCCATTGTGGTGGATTAGGACTTGTAATAATATGAGGTTAGGTAGAGGATTCTGACCATAAGATTTCTAGGCATCCCTCTTTGCTGTTCTTGCAATAAATCATTGAGTTAGCTGCTTCTTCTTCCAGGGTTCTCTGAGTATCAGCAGCTGACCTTCAGTTTCAAGTCAGTCATCTCCTTTTGCATTTTCTCAGTCCTTGCAGCCATTTTCCTTGCCAAGACATTTTTGTCTGTGGGTTGTACCCTTTGTTTGTCACGTCCCGTCTGTGCCGTGTCACGGGTGTCAGCACACATTTGGGCCGGAGCTGCTCTGCCCTGTTGCATAGCCTGGTGCGATAGGACAAGTCCCGAGGGCTTGGGATGTGTAATGTGGGGTGTAGTTGGACTCTAGATGATATTCCTAGGTTGATAGAAGGTTTTTGCAGCTTTTGAGTTATCCTGCTGGTGTTTGACCTATGTTCTTACTTTCTTTCAGGTGCAGGTGCATCGCATCCATGGCTGCGCACCCTATCGTGTGTGAGGGGGTTCCCGAAATCAGGTCAGTCACCATTTGTCTGTGCAGGGTGTGTGGCAAGTGTGACCCTGTTACAGGTCTGTTCTTTGTCTTTATTTTTAGGAAGCACAGCTGGATCTCAGCAGTCAAGTTCAAGAAGGCAAGGTGAGCAGTGGCCAGTAGCCTTCATTGTTGCTGAGGTCTCAGTTCCTGGGGCAAGTCTAAGTCTCCATTCTGGTTTTTGTGTCTTAGTCAAGCCACTCTGAGCACATCAAGCTGCCATCCCCCACCAGAAGACGGACCGGTTTTGCTGCCCTCGTCAGCCCTGTCTTCCGGGTAGCTGTCGGGAACCGCCGAGGAATTGCGGCGAGTCGGGCAAGTAGGGATGAGGAGCGAGGGTCCACTCAGTTTTCAGCAATCCCACATCATCTCCTGTCCTCTTCATGCAGGTGTACTCTGTGATGCTGGCATCGGTGTCTGAGCATGGCTGACGTGTGTGACTCCAGGAGATCGGCCATTGTTAGGAGAACGGTGAGTAGCAGGCTTGTGGGTTTTGGCCGATGTGGTGCCAAGATCAGGCACCGATGTTTGGTTTTCTTTAATCTAGCTGTCTGAGAGACAACAGCCCGGTGGCAGCAGGAACTCCGCAGCCGGTGAGGCGGCCTTCCTTCGCACCCGATACGGACCAGCATCACCAGATGTCTGAGAGATAAGTAGAGGGCTTTGAACCACAGAGGGGATGAAAGTGGGGTGCTAGGTCAGACTCCCAGGGTGGGGGGTTTGAATTGGCTCTGGAGATGAGGGTAGGCAAGATGTGGCCCCTTAGGCTTCATAAAAGCAAAGTCTCAGTTTTGGTTACGGTGCTGAGCCGGGCAGCAGGGCAGAGCAGTCCCGGTGTGTCTTGTGTCACTTGTCTTTTGTGTGTTGTGTGTTATATGGATATGTCATGTCTGTTATCTTAGCCCTCTGAGGGGCCTCTCAGAAACCTTTCCTAGCATCCGTGATCTGAGCGTTCTTTGCCCTGGCACCCGTGCCACGGAACTCTTGACCCGGGAGCCCAGACAGGCATCAGAATTGCATCTGTTTTTAGAAGCATCCCGTCAGATGTCTTTTCAGGTCTTGTTGTCAGCTGTCTGGACAACTGCAACCTGTAAGGTTCCATTATGGCTGATTAGGACTTGTGAGAATGTGAGCTCAGGTGGAGCATTGTGACTCTAGGGCTCCTGGGCATTCATCTTTGCAGTTCTTGGACTGAATCATTGAGTTTAGCATCTTCTTTTCCCAGGGATCTCTGAGCCTGATCAGCTCACCATCAGTCTCACCTTGGTCATCTCATTTTGCATCCTCTCAGTCCTTGCAGTCATTTTCCTTGCCTAGAGGTTTCTGTGTGTGTTTTGTCCCTGTTGTTTGTAACGTCCTGTCCTGTGTCACGGGTGTCTGCACAGATTTGTGCCGGAGCTGCTCTGCCCTGCCCCATAGCCTGGTGCAATCGGAGGCATCTCGGGGGCTTGTAATTGGTCATGTGGGGTGTAGTTGGACCCTAGATGGGATTTGTAGATGGGCACGAGATGCCTGGAGCCCATAAGTTATCCTGCAGCCCTTTGACTTTTGTCCTAACTCTCTTTCAGATGCAGAAGGATAAAATCCAGGGCAGAGCCCCCCATCCCGGGTGAGGGGATTCCCCCAAGCACGTCAGTCACCGTTTTCCTCAGTAGAGGAAGCATAAATGCTGGCTGTCACAGCTCTGTTGCCTTTCCTTTTAGGAAGTCAAGGCAGAGAGCTGCAGTCCAGGCCAGTGGGCAAGGTGAGCATTGCGTAGCGTGCACAAGCAGTTTTATTGCTGAGGTCTCAGTTTCCGGTGCAGCTCTAAGTATCTCCTCTTTTTTTTTATTTTAGGTGGTCCACTTGTGATCTATCCTGGCCGAGCATGCTCATGCCAGGTGGGTGCAAGCTTAAGGTATCGGTGTGGCATACTTGTCCCAGTAGGGAGGTTGTGTTTTCACAGTATCTCAGCATGCTTTTTTGCTTTGTTTCTTTGCAGGTGCTGTCGCTGCTCTAAGCATGACCAAGGAACAGAGGAGGGCAGGTGAGTCGGTGTTTAGGCAGGCTGACTCATAGGGGGGCGTTATGCAGCAGCATGCTAAGCGTGTACATTTTGTTTTTGCAGGTGTCTTCTGGGCAGCCTCCGGAGTCAAATCAAGTTTTGAGGTGAGCTGGGGCAGCGGTGCGGAGGAGTCCCGGGGATTACCGTTTTTGAGGGCAATAGTCACGTTTTCTGTTGCGTCTTAGGTACGCTGAGGAGGCTCGTAGCCACAGCTTGGAAACGGCAGCACCGAAGCACACACATCGAGAACATCTCCACACGCACGTCTGACCGAGGATGGATTTTGTCCGCTCGTCTTCCAAAAGCTAAGTGTCGGGGCCAGGGGTTGGGAGAAGGGGAAAAGCCTTTACTATCACAGGGGGCAGTTTCATGTCAGCTTAGCGGAGAGGTCTGTAGCGGGCCGGGCTCTTTGGAATTAAAGAGAGGGGGTTTGTCCTCAGCCTCACCAGAGCCTTTGCTGGGCAGGGCAGTTCCGACCCATCTCCCCATTTTGGTGAACTTTGCGTCGTCAGCCTTCCTCGAGTCAGCATAGTCACGGCTCTTTCCCCCGAGGGGCTCGCCTTCGGGTCTGGAGCTGTCGCCACGGTCATCCAGCCGTCCGCTTCCTTCTCTAGGCTTGCTGAGCGTCTCGAGCGTCTTCCTAACTGCTTTGACACTAACTTCTTTTTGCGAGCTACATTTCATCATCACGTGCCATCATCATAGGGCTTCCTTTCCTTTGGCATCAGCAGCCTGTGGCTCACCTTGCGTTTGCAATCTCAGATCCCTAAGGGGAAAGTTCCCACTTGTCTTTGTGTTAGGTCATCTGCGTCTGTTAGGTTGTCCGTGTCTGTGTTACGTAGTCTGTGTCCATTGTCTTTGACGTCATAAGGCCTTTCTTACATCTTGACGCTTTGTCGGCACTGTTCTGTGCCATATTGCCTATATTCGACTCATGTTCCTTTCTGGATCTTCCTTATTCTGCCCTGTTTATATTTTTACTCTTTGAGCCAGGTAGGATTACAGAAGATGTTCTCATCAGTCTTCCTTGTCACTACCAGCTTTGGTAGTGCCTTTTTTCTCCATGACATTTTCTTGGACTTGTAGAGCGGTGTCTTATACCCTCCTCACGTGACTGCAGTAGTTCTATAGGTTCCATCTTCTGAAAGGGTATAGGTCTCAGGAATTCATCTTGCAGAGTTATCTTAAGTCCTGTTTTATATTGTATCTATCTGCCTATATTGTGTGTACCTGTTTTGGCTTATATTGTATGTGCTTATACTGTATGTACTTGTGTTGGCTTATACTGTATGTAGTTATGTTGGCTTATACTGTATGTACTTATGTTGCATGTACCTATGTTGGCTTATACTGTATGTACTTATGTTGCATGTACCTATGTTGGCTTATACTGTATGTATGTATACTATATGTACCTATGTTGGCTTATACTGTATGTACTTACGTTGCATGTACCTATGTTGGCTTATACTGTATGTACTTACGTTGCATGTACCTGTGTTGGCTTATACTGTATGTACTTACGTTGCATGTACCTATGTTGGCTTATACTGTATGTACTTACGTTGCATGTACCTGTGTTGGCTTATACTGTATGTACTTACGTTGCATGTACCTGTGTTGGCTTATACTGTATGTACTTAAAATGTATGTAAGTGCATTGCCTTATATTGTCTGTACTTGCACTGTATGCATTGGCTTATATGGTGTGTACCTATGTTGTAGCACTTATGGTCGGAGCTGCCCTGCCCTGGCAGCTAGTCACAGTTAGGTGGAACAGTTATAGAAATTTTCCTGTTGATCTGTGTTTTGTGGGATTTTGGGTAGAAAACATATCGGTTCAGAGCGGGGACAATTCCTGGCTGTCAGATTGGCACTTGTTGACCACTTTTTGTTGTCTCACAGGTCCCTGAGGCTACCGATTTCCCTAATCTACCATTTGATGTCAGGGAGGGGCAGCCAGAAGATGTGTCGAAGCACGTTCTTCAGCGTCGCAGGTAAGGGCTGCAGCGAGCGTGTAAGTGGGAAGGGTGTGTGAGCGTGTGTGAGAGCACATGGCTGTGTTTGTCTGTGTCTGCTTGTCTCTCTGTGTGTGAGCACAGGGTGAGTGGATTTAACCTTGTGTGTGTGACTTTTGCTTTTCAGGTTTTCAACTCATTTTTAAATTTAGAATAAAAAATCCCCAGCCGGGGGGTTTTTTTTTTTTTCCCCCCGGCTGGGTTTTTTTTTCCTCGGTCCCGGTCGGTCCGCGAGGCGACGTTCATCGCCAAAGTTTGGGCAGGGAACGGCCAGGGACCGGGGTTTTCGTCAGGCAGGCGGATTTTTTTGGAGGCTCCCGGGAACCACGTTCCCGAGGAGCGGTGTGGATGTGTGGTGAGGGTTAGCAGAGCGGTTGAGGCGAGAGTCAGTGTGGGTTTTGTGCGTGTGTCGAAGGGCTGTAGGGTTGTAACCTTGTATGCTGTTTGCTTTTCAGGTTTTTCAACTCATTTTTAAATTTAGAATAAAAAATCCCCAGCCGGGGGGTTTTTTTTTTTTCCCCCCGGCTGGGTTTTTTTTTCCTCGGTCCCGGTCGGTCCGCGAGGCGACGTTCATCGCCAAAGTTTGGGCACGGAACGGCCAGGGACCGGGGTTTTGGTCAGGCAGGAGGATTTTTTTGGGGGCTCCCGGGAACCACGTTCCCGAGGAGCGGTGTGGATGTGTGGTGAGGGTTAGCAGAGCGGTTGAGGCGAGAGTCAGTGTGGGTTTTGTGCGTGTGTCGAAGGGCTGTAGGGTTGTAACCTTGTATGCTGTTTGCTTTTCAGGTTTTTCACCTCATTTTTAAATTTAGAATAAAAAATCCCCAGCCGGGGGGGTTTTTTTTTTTTCCCCCCGGCTGGGTTTTTTTTTCCTCGGTCCCGGTCGGTCCGCGAGGCGACGTTCATCGCCAAAGTTTGGGCACGGAACGGCCAGGGACCGGGGTTTTGGTCAGGCAGGAGGATTTTTTTGGGGGCTCCCGGGAACCACGTTCCCGAGGAGCGGTGTGGATGTGTGGTGAGGGTTAGCAGAGCGGTTGAGGCGAGAGTCAGTGTGGGTTTGTGCGTGTGTCGAAGGGCTGTAGGGTTGTAACGTTGTATGCTGTTTGCTTTTCAGGTTTTTCACCTCATTTTTAAATTTAGAATAAAAAATCCCCAGCCGGGGGGGTTTTTTTTTTTTCCCCCCGGCTGGGTTTTTTTTTCCTCGGTCCCGGTCGGTCCGCGAGGCGACGTTCATCGCCAAAGTTTGGGCACGGAACGGCCAGGGACCGGGGTTTTTGTCAGGCAGGAGGATTTTTTGGGGCCTCCTGGGAACCACGTTCCCGAGGACCTATGATTTTTGGGGTTTAATTTAGTAGTTTTGGTGCGAGGGCTGGTGGGTTTGTGTGCTGTTTGAAGGGAGTGTCTGTGGTAGGTGAGTGTTTGTTTGTTTTTTCTGTGGTTTTGTTGTTTTGGGTTTCATGTAACGATAAATTAACATGTAATGTAAATAGCAAAAGGTTATCAATCATTGCTTTGTATTGCTTTGTATTGCTTTGTATTGCTTTGTATTGCTTTGTATTGCTTTGTATTGCTTTGTATTGCTTTGTATTGCTTTGTATTGCTTTGTATTGCTTTGTATTGCTTTGTATTGCTTTGTATTGCTTTGTATTGCTTTGTATTGCTTTGTATTGCTTTGTATTGCTTTGTATTGCTTTGTATTGCTTTGTATTGCTTTGTATTGCTTTGTATTGCTTTGTATTGCTTTGTATTGCTTTGTATTGCTTTGTATTGCTTTGTATTGCTTTGTATTGCTTTGTATTGCTTTGTATTGCTTTGTATTGCTTTGTATTGCTTTGTATTGCTTTGTATTGCTTTGTATGTGAATTAGATTTTATCGTTGTGTCTATGGATTGTATGTGTGCTTGCATTTGTATACACTGTTGGTATGTCTTTTGCTGGTTTCATGTAATAAAGTTGAATCACCCCTAATAAAGATACACCCTGCCCTTCCCTAAACCCCCCCCTCCCCCCATGGCTCCTGTCTTTTTTTGGTGTGGTTTTGTAATTTCTTTCCTCTGTCTTTCTTCCTTTTGCTCCTTACTTTCCTGTTATCCTAACCACTTTTTTTCCCCTTTTAACTCCTATTCTTCAGTTTTTCCACCCTCCTTTTCTTTTCTGTCTCTGTCTTGGTTTCTCTCTCTGTTTTCTTCTCCTGTCTCTCTGTCTTCTTTTTTTTCTCTGAGTTCTTTTTTTCTGTCTTTTCTTCTGTCTCTCTGTCTTTTTGTCTTTCTGTCTCTCTCTGTCTTCTTTTCTGTGTCTCTGTTCTCTATTTTCTCTCTTTCTTTTCTCTCTCTTCTCTCCTTTCTTTTTCTCTATCTCCATCTCCTTTGTTTTCTCTCTCTCTCTTTTCTCTTTTTCCTTTTCTCTCTGTCTTTTCTCTGTCTATTTTTTTCTCTTTCTTTTCTGTGTTCTCTCTGACTTTTTTCTTCTGTCTCTCTTTTTCTCTCTTCTCTTTCTTTTCTCTCTCTCTCTCTTTTTTCTCTCTCTATTTCTAACTTTTTGTTTTCCTTTCTAGCTTTAGTTTAAAACAAGCAGCAGTAGAAACTTTCAGGCTCCCTGGGAGTAAAGCAAAAAAACAAAATTATAAAGCAAAGCATTTACTCCCCGGGAGCCTGAAATTTTCTACTGCTGCACCAGACATATAGTTTTTCTTCTTTTTATATACAGTATATAGGAACCACACCCACCCCTAATTAGTACCCCCAGCTGTCACCAATCAAGGCTGACACACCTACCCCCAGTACCCAAACACCCACCCCGAGGCAGTCCCGCCCCCTACTTAGTCCCCCCTACCCAGCTGCCACCTCCCCCCGTCCCCAAGCACCCACCCGGCAATTAGCCCCCATCCCCTAGCTGCCCCCCCACCACGCCTGCACACCATCCCCAAGCACTCACCCAGCTGCTGCCACCCCCATCGGCAAGCACCCACCCCTAGCTGCCGTCCCCCAGTACCCAGGCACCCACCCCGTGTTGTCCACCCCATCGCTGAAAGAGCAGCGCCCCCTGCTGTCCCACCCGGCATAGTGCAATTACAGCGCCCCCTGCCGTCCGCAGCGCCACACTGCATACACAGCGCCACCGCGTGACGTCACGAGAGCGACACACCTCACGAAGGACCCCCCGGGGCATAGCCGTTCCTGCTACTGCCCGATCGAAATCCCAGCACCCACCCCCCGCCCCAGAACCCACCCCCCGCCACGCCGCCGGCCGCACGCGAACCGGAATAGCATTCCGCGGCCACCGTTGCCCTCGGCAACCCCCAAAAACCACCCCAAACCCAGAAAAAAAATCCGGTCCCGGCCGCCGCCATTTTTACCGGAAGTGACGTCATTCCCATGGGGGCCGCCATATTGTCCCAATACCACGTGCTCTCCTGGGCGCCGCCATCTTGTTGTTACCGGAAAGCAGCCCCGGGCGCCGCCATGTTGTTGCCGGAAGTTACCGCTGGAGGCCGCCATGTTGTTGCCGGAAGTAACCTCTGAGCGCGGCCATGTTGTTGCCGGAAGTTACCCCTGGGCGCGGCCATGTTGTTGCCGGAAGTTACCGCTGGAGGCCGCCATGTTGTTGCCGGAAACCACGTGACAGTATGGACGCCGCCATCTTAGAAAACCATCACGTGACCGCGTGGGGGCCGCCATCTTGGATCAGGGTTAGTTTTACCGATTAATTTTAACAATTAGGGTTGATTTAACCAGTTTTTGGACCCCACCCCCTAATAATTAGCGCCATCCCCATCCCCTTTTCCCTGACCTAACCCTAATTAGCCCTCCCCCAGCTGTTGCCACCCCCGTCCCCCTTTCCCTACCCTAACCCTAACACCTCATCCCCAATCCCCTACCCTAACCCTAACCCTAGGCCCTAACCCTAACCCTAGGCCCTAACCCTAACCCTAGGCCCTAACCCTAAGTACTAGGGTTTTCAGGAGTACCTTTTTCCCCAGAGTATCATTTTTTCAGGAGTATCTTTTCCCCAAGAGTACCATTATTTCAGGAGTACTATTTTTTCCAGAGTAACATTTTTTCAGGAGTACTCATTATTTCGGAAGTACTTGTTTTTCCAGAGTACTTGTTTTTTTGGAAGTACTTGTTTTTCAGGAGTATTCATTTTTCAAGAGTACTAGTTTTCTTCAGGAGTACTAGGGTTGGGGTACCGGGTTGGGGTACCGGGTTGGGGTACCGGGTTGGGGTACCAGGTTAGGGTTAGGGTACCGGGTTAGGGTTAGGGTTAGGGTTGGGGTACCAGGTTAGGGTTGGGGTACCGGGTTAGGGTTGGGGTACCGGGTTAGGGTTGGGGTACCGGGTTAGGGTTAGGGTTAGGGTTAGGGTTAGGGGTTAGGGGTTAGGGGTTAGGGGGTTAGGGTTAGGGTTAGGGTTAGGGTTAGGGTTAGGGTTAGGGTTAGGGTTAGGGTTAGGGTTAGGGTTAGGGTTAGGGTTAGGGTTAGGGTTAGGGTTAGGGTTAGGGTTAGGGTTAGGGTTAGGGTTAGGGTTAGGGTTAGGGTTAGGGTTAGGGTTAGGGTTAGGGTTAGGGTTAGGGTTAGGGTTAGGGTTAGGGTTAGGGTTAGGGTTAGGGTTAGGGTTAGGGTTAGGGTTAGGGTTAGGGTTAGGGTTAGGGTTAGGGTTAGGGTTAGGGTTAGGGTTAGGGTTAGGGTTAG
The DNA here is from genome assembly GCF_027579445.1 of Ammospiza nelsoni. Taxonomy (NCBI): domain Eukaryota; kingdom Metazoa; phylum Chordata; class Aves; order Passeriformes; family Passerellidae; genus Ammospiza; species Ammospiza nelsoni. Next base: position 2,639,898 of record NC_080666.1, read on the forward strand.
GGTTAGGGTTAGGGTTAGGGTTAGGGTTAGGGTTAGGGTTAGGGTTAGGGTTAGGGTTAGGGTTAGGGTTAGGGTTAGGGTTAGGGTTAGGGTTAGGGTTAGGGTTAGGGTTAGGGTTAGGGTTAGGGTTAGGGTTAGGGTTAGGGTTAGGGTTAGGGTTAGGGTTAGGGTTAGGGTTAGGGTTAGGGTTAGGGTTAGGGTTAGGGTTAGGGTTAGGGTTAGGGTTAGGGTTAGGGTTAGGGTTAGGGTTAGGGTTAGGGTTAGGGTTAGGGTTAGGGTTAGGGTTAGGGTTAGGGTTAGGGTTAGGGTTAGGGTTAGGGTTAGGGTTAGGGTTAGGGTTAGGGTTAGGGTTAGGGTTAGGGTTAGGGTTAGGGTTAGGGTTAGGGTTAGGGTTAGGGTTAGGGTTAGGGTTAGGGTTAGGGTTAGGGTTAGGGTTAGGGTTAGGGTTAGGGTTAGGGTTAGGGTTAGGGTTAGGGTTAGGGTTAGGGTTAGGGTTAGGGTTAGGGTTAGGGTTAGGGTTAGGGTTAGGGTTAGGGTTAGGGTTAGGGTTAGGGTTAGGGTTAGGGTTAGGGTTAGGGTTAGGGTTAGGGTTAGGGTTAGGGTTAGGGTTAGGGTTAGGGTTAGGGTTAGGGTTAGGGTTAGGGTTAGGGTTAGGGTTAGGGTTAGGGTTAGGGTTAGGGTTAGGGTTAGGGTTAGGGTTAGGGTTAGGGTTAGGGTTAGGGTTAGGGTTAGGGTTAGGGTTAGGGTTAGGGTTAGGGTTAGGGTTAGGGTTAGGGTTAGGGTTAGGGTTAGGGTTAGGGTTAGGGTTAGGGTTAGGGTTAGGGTTAGGGTTAGGGTTAGGGTTAGGGTTAGGGTTAGGGTTAGGGTTAGGGTTAGGGTTAGGGTTAGGGTTAGGGTTAGGGTTAGGGTTAGGGTTAGGGTTAGGGTTAGGGTTAGGGTTAGGGTTAGGGTTAGGGTTAGGGTTAGGGTTAGGGTTAGGGTTAGGGTTAGGGTTAGGGTTAGGGTTAGGGTTAGGGTTAGGGTTAGGGTTAGGGTTAGGGTTAGGGTTAGGGTTAGGGTTAGGGTTAGGGTTAGGGTTAGGGTTAGGGTTAGGGTTAGGGTTAGGGTTAGGGTTAGGGTTAGGGTTAGGGTTAGGGTTAGGGTTAGGGTTAGGGTTAGGGTTAGGGTTAGGGTTAGGGTTAGGGTTAGGGTTAGGGTTAGGGTTAGGGTTAGGGTTAGGGTTAGGGTTAGGGTTAGGGTTAGGGTTAGGGTTAGGGTTAGGGTTAGGGTTAGGGTTAGGGTTAGGGTTAGGGTTAGGGTTAGGGTTAGGGTTAGGGTTAGGGTTAGGGTTAGGGTTAGGGTTAGGGTTAGGGTTAGGGTTAGGGTTAGGGTTAGGGTTAGGGTTAGGGTTAGGGTTAGGGTTAGGGTTAGGGTTAGGGTTAGGGTTAGGGTTAGGGTTAGGGTTAGGGTTAGGGTTAGGGTTAGGGTTAGGGTTAGGGTTAGGGTTAGGGTTAGGGTTAGGGTTAGGGTTAGGGTTAGGGTTAGGGTTAGGGTTAGGGTTAGGGTTAGGGTTAGGGTTAGGGTTAGGGTTAGGGTTAGGGTTAGGGTTAGGGTTAGGGTTAGGGTTAGGGTTAGGGTTAGGGTTAGGGTTAGGGTTAGGGTTAGGGTTAGGGTTAGGGTTAGGGTTAGGGTTAGGGTTAGGGTTAGGGTTAGGGTTAGGGTTAGGGTTAGGGTTAGGGTTAGGGTTAGGGTTAGGGTTAGGGTTAGGGTTAGGGTTAGGGTTAGGGTTAGGGTTAGGGTTAGGGTTAGGGTTAGGGTTAGGGTTAGGGTTAGGGTTAGGGTTAGGGTTAGGGTTAGGGTTAGGGTTAGGGTTAGGGTTAGGGTTAGGGTTAGGGTTAGGGTTAGGGTTAGGGTTAGGGTTAGGGTTAGGGTTAGGGTTAGGGTTAGGGTTAGGGTTAGGGTTAGGGTTAGGGTTAGGGTTAGGGTTAGGGTTAGGGTTAGGGTTAGGGTTAGGGTTAGGGTTAGGGTTAGGGTTAGGGTTAGGGTTAGGGTTAGGGTTAGGGTTAGGGTTAGGGTTAGGGTTAGGGTTAGGGTTAGGGTTAGGGTTAGGGTTAGGGTTAGGGTTAGGGTTAGGGTTAGGGTTAGGGTTAGGGTTAGGGTTAGGGTTAGGGTTAGGGTTAGGGTTAGGGTTAGGGTTAGGGTTAGGGTTAGGGTTAGGGTTAGGGTTAGGGTTAGGGTTAGGGTTAGGGTTAGGGTTAGGGTTAGGGTTAGGGTTAGGGTTAGGGTTAGGGTTAGGGTTAGGGTTAGGGTTAGGGTTAGGGTTAGGGTTAGGGTTAGGGTTAGGGTTAGGGTTAGGGTTAGGGTTAGGGTTAGGGTTAGGGTTAGGGTTAGGGTTAGGGTTAGGGTTAGGGTTAGGGTTAGGGTTAGGGTTAGGGTTAGGGTTAGGGTTAGGGTTAGGGTTAGGGTTAGGGTTAGGGTTAGGGTTAGGGTTAGGGTTAGGGTTAGGGTTAGGGTTAGGGTTAGGGTTAGGGTTAGGGTTAGGGTTAGGGTTAGGGTTAGGGTTAGGGTTAGGGTTAGGGTTAGGGTTAGGGTTAGGGTTAGGGTTAGGGTTAGGGTTAGGGTTAGGGTTAGGGTTAGGGTTAGGTTAGGGTTAGGGTTAGGGTTAGGGTTAGGGTTAGGGTTAGGGTTAGGGTTAGGGTTAGGGTTAGGGTTAGGGTTAGGGTTAGGGTTAGGTTAGGGTTAGGGTTAGGGTTAGGGTTAGGGTTAGGGTTAGGGTTAGGGTTAGGGTTAGGGTTAGGGTTAGGGTTAGGGTTAGGGTTAGGGTTAGGGTTAGGGTTAGGGTTAGGGTTAGGGTTAGGGTTAGGGTTAGGGTTAGGGTTAGGGTTAGGTTAGGGTTAGGGTTAGGGTTAGGGTTAGGGTTAGGGTTAGGGTTAGGGTTAGGGTTAGGGTTAGGGTTAGGGTTAGGGTTAGGGTTAGGGTTAGGGTTAGGGTTAGGGTTAGGGTTAGGGTTAGGGTTAGGGTTAGGGTTAGGGTTAGGGTTAGGGTTAGGGTTAGGGTTAGGGTTAGGGTTAGGGTTAGGGTTAGGGTTAGGGTTAGGGTTAGGGTTAGGGTTAGGGTTAGGGTTAGGGTTAGGGTTAGGGTTAGGGTTAGGGTTAGGGTTAGGGTTAGGGTTAGGGTTAGGGTTAGGGTTAGGGTTAGGGTTAGGGTTAGGGTTAGGGTTAGGGTTAGGGTTAGGGTTAGGGTTAGGGTTAGGGTTAGGGTTAGGGTTAGGGTTAGGGTTAGGGTTAGGGTTAGGGTTAGGGTTAGGGTTAGGGTTAGGGTTAGGGTTAGGGTTAGGGTTAGGGTTAGGGTTAGGGTTAGGGTTAGGGTTAGGGTTAGGGTTAGGGTTAGGGTTAGGGTTAGGGTTAGGGTTAGGGTTAGGGTTAGGGTTAGGGTTAGGGTTAGGGTTAGGGTTAGGGTTAGGGTTAGGGTTAGGGTTAGGGTTAGGGTTAGGGTTAGGGTTAGGGTTAGGGTTAGGGTTAGGGTTAGGGTTAGGGTTAGGGTTAGGGTTAGGGTTAGGGTTAGGGTTAGGGTTAGGGTTAGGGTTAGGGTTAGGGTTAGGGTTAGGGTTAGGGTTAGGGTTAGGGTTAGGGTTAGGGTTAGGGTTAGGGTTAGGGTTAGGGTTAGGTTAGGGTTAGGGTTAGGGTTAGGGTTAGGGTTAGGGTTAGGGTTAGGGTTAGGGTTAGGGTTAGGGTTAGGGTTAGGGTTAGGGTTAGGTTAGGGTTAGGGTTAGGGTTAGGGTTAGGGTTAGGGTTAGGGTTAGGGTTAGGGTTAGGGTTAGGTTAGGGTTAGGGTTAGGGTTAGGGTTAGGGTTAGGGTTAGGGTTAGGGTTAGGGTTAGGGTTAGGGTTAGGGTTAGGGTTAGGGTTAGGGTTAGGGTTAGGGTTAGGGTTAGGGTTAGGGTTAGGGTTAGGGTTAGGGTTAGGGTTAGGGTTAGGGTTAGGGTTAGGGTTAGGGTTAGGGTTAGGGTTAGGGTTAGGGTTAGGGTTAGGGTTAGGGTTAGGGTTAGGGTTAGGGTTAGGGTTAGGGTTAGGGTTAGGGTTAGGGTTAGGGTTAGGGTTAGGGTTAGGTTAGGGTTAGGGTTAGGGTTAGGGTTAGGGTTAGGGTTAGGGTTAGGGTTAGGGTTAGGGTTAGGGTTAGGGTTAGGGTTAGGGTTAGGGTTAGGGTTAGGGTTAGGGTTAGGGTTAGGGTTAGGGTTAGGGTTAGGGTTAGGGTTAGGTTAGGGTTAGGGTTAG